>NW_025335089.1:0-102500 GCF_018152115.1 Drosophila rhopaloa
GCATCTACATCATGAAATTATCATTTAGGTCCTAAAGTACCGGTATTTCCGATAAGTTTATTGAGAATATATATTGACAGTCCTCGGGTTTTTCTTGGTAAAATTATAGGAGCGGGCAGGATGCCATTTCCGACTACCAGTTTGGTTTTAGGAATCATCATGGGACTCCAGAGCAAGCACATCGAGTTGTACAGCATAATTTAAATGCTTTTGAAAATAAGCATACAGCTCTGCTATTCTCCTCGACGTTAAGAAAGCTTTCGACCGCGTGTGGCATGATGCATACTTCATAAGTTAAAGCCCCTACTCCCGACAACCCAATTTCTTTAATCAAACCTGCTTGATCGAAGATTTATGGTTTAGGTGAGAGGGAAAAGGTCAAGCATAAGAAAGCGTACCAGGATCACCCAGAAAATGGAAGAAAGTCGAAACACTGCAATTTTGGTTTGATAGAGTTAAGCTCCACGACATCACCATCCCAAAATCACCATTATACCCAACTTATTATAGCCATTTAGTTGGTTGATCGACGTTTAAATAAAATTATATGCTATAATAAAAATATATATATCTGGTTTTTCTTTGAGATTTATAAATCTTTCTTGATCGCCGTAGAAAGAAAATAAAAGCTTTTCAACAAAGCGACAGGTCCTTTGCCAAATTATCAAACCTTCGTTGGCCAACACTCCGTTACTCGAGTTCAATCCATATAGGAGGCCAAAAAAACGCTTTTTGAAAGTCCACAGCAACTCGGACATAGAGCAAAGTGCTTTTCTCACTTTCAAAATCGATGCGTGCCTAAACTCTAGGCCGATTTCTTTTACGTCCAAGAATCCAACCGAGCTGTTAGCCTTTGTGCCAGGTCACTTACTTTTCGGAGATCAGCTCCTATATATGGTTGAACCAGATGCCAAGGCAAAACCATGTCCATGATCAAACGTGGTAAAAATCCAAAGCTCTCCATTAGCAAATTATTGGCGAGTCGGCAGAATTTACTCGGTTTTCCCAGGAGCAGATGGCAACCTTCTCATAGTAGTTATCCGGACTTCTACCAATGGAAACTTTCAGCTTTCTTCAATAGCTTAGTGTACTTATAGAGTTCCTAAGTTCTCTCTTGGTTCACTTTTTTATACCCAGCAGGGCCTTGTGTCCACGCAGCGCCCAATCCTCAGATAGCAGATGTACTCGTACTTTTTTGGTATTTAAAAACTGAAATTGTTTGTATTATTTTTATATAATTTTGCATACATCTCCAAATTATCTATAAGAAGTTATTTCATATCGGCAGCCGGGGAATTGACTTGTTTTAAAGAGACAGGATAAACATCGCAGTATCACAACCCGTCCTTTGTTGTAGGAGCCATTGCAGGTAGATATTCCAAGCTTAAATAATTTTGCATTCTTTGTCAAGTTTGCTATAAGATCCAGATCATTCATTACTTTGGGCAAGGCCTGCAAAAACGTTGAAAACTTTTGGGCAAATTTGTATGAACTTAAAAAAACATAGACACGTGGGATCTAATCAGGTTAGCAGATTCTTTTGAAACTATTATTTTAAGAGGTCTGCAGTATCGGGTTGAAAATGGCCGCTGGTTTTCCAGAGTGTACAGTTGCTTCATTGTCCTTCGCGGGACAATTGAAACGGCAAACAAAATTTCATCTGCCACATTGTTTTCTAAGTTGATGAAGCTTTGTCGGAGTGTTGAGTGTACAGAAATCCGTCACATCCCCACCTATAAAAGACGGTTAGTATGTCATATGTATGTAATTTACTGAATGGTTCTGGGTGGTCTCCAAACATTTTCTGATTATGTGATCTAACCGATCAGTAAGTTTTTTTCAGCAAGCCCTCTTCGGTTTTTCTGTCACCTGGATTCAATTTTTGCAACCGAATGTATCAGCTTATAGAAATTTTTTACAGGCACATTAAATTAATTTTTAAATTTTTAGTTTTGAAGAATAAGAATTAGTGTCCAGCTTTATGCAAGCCGACTCATAAGACATTCGTGTAAGTTTTCTTTAACTAGCTTTGAAACTTTGGTAGACTGAACATTTTTTATCTCCTTAATGATCAAAGTATACCCATCTATGGTTGAATTGAATTGCTTAATAATATTAAAAAAAAAACAATAATTAATAAATTTTTTTTCTTTTTTTATATTTTTTTCTGAATGCACAATATTTGTGGCATCTACATCATGAAATTATCATTTAGGTCCTAAAGTAGCGGTATTTCCGATAAGTTTATTGAGAATATATATTGACAGTCCTCGGGTTTTTCTTGGTAAAATTATAGGAGCGGGCAGGATGCCATTTCCGACTACCAGTTTGGTTTTAGGAATCATCATGGGACTCCAGCGAAAGCAACTCGAGTTGTACAGCATAATTTAAATGCTTTTGAAAATAAGCATACAGCTCTGCTATTCTCCTCGACGTTAAGAAAGCTTTCGACCGCGTGTGGCATGATGCATACTTCATAAGTTAAAGCCCCTACTCCCGACAACCCAATTTCTTTAATCAAACCTGCTTGATCGAAGATTTATGGTTTAGGTGAGAGGGAAAAGGTCAAGCATAAGAAAGCGTACCAGGATCACCCAGAAAATGGAAGAAAGTCGAAACACTGCAATTTTGGTTTGATAGAGTTAAGCTCCACGACATCACCATCCCAAAATCACCATTATACCCAACTTATTATAGCCATTTAGTTGGTTGATCGACGTTTAAATAAAATTATATGCTATAATAAAAATATATATATCTGGTTTTTCTTTGAGATTTATAAATCTTTCTTGATCGCCGTAGAAAGAAAATAAAAGCTTTTCAACAAAGCGACAGGTCCTTTGCCAAATTATCAAACCTTCGTTGGCCAACACTCCGTTACTCGAGTTCAATTCATATAGGAGGCCAAAAAAACGCTTTTTTGAAAGTCCACAGCAACTCGGACATAGAGCAAAGTGCTTTTCTCACTTTCAAAATCGATGCGTGCCTAAACTCTAGGCCGATTTCTTTTACGTCCAAGAATCCAACCGAGCTGTTAGCCTTTGTGCCAGGTCACTTACTTTTCGGAGATCAGCTCCTATATGGTTGAACCAGATGCCAAGGCAAAACCATGTCCATGATCAAACGTGGTAAAAATCCAAAGCTCTCCATTAGCAAATTATTGGCGAGTCGGCAGAATTTACTCGGATTTTCCCAGGAGCAGATGGCAACCTTCTCATAGTAGTTATCCGGACTTCTACCAATGGAAACTTTCAGCTTTCTTCAATAGCTTAGTGTACTTATAGAGTTCCTAAGTTCTCTCTTGGTTCACTTTTTTATACCCAGCAGGGCCTTGTGTCCACGCAGCGCCCAATCCTCAGATAGCAGATGTACTCGTACTTTTTTGGTATTTAAAAACTGAAATTGTTTGTATTATTTTTATATAATTTTGCATACATCTCCAAATTATCTATAAGAAGTTATTTCATATCGGCAGCCGGGGAATTGACTTGTTTTAAAGAGACAGGATAAACATCGCAGTATCACAACCCGTCCTTTGTTGTAGGAGCCATTGCAGGTAGATATTCCAAGCTTAAATAATTTTGCATTCTTTGTCAAGTTTGCTATAAGATCCAGATCATTCTTTACTTTGGGCAAGGCCTGCAAAAACGTTGAAAACTTTTGGGCAAATTTGTATGAACTTAAAAAAACATAGACACGTGGGATCTAATCAGGTTAGCAGATTCTTTTGAAACTATTATTTTAAGAGGTCTGCAGTATCGGGTTGAAAATGGCCGCTGGTTTTCCAGAGTGTACAGTTGCTTCATTGTCCTTCGCGGGACAATTGAAACGGCAAACAAAATTTCATCTGCCACATTGTTTTCTAAGTTGATGAAGCTTTGTCGGAGTGTTGAGTGTACAGAAATCCGTCACATCCCCACCTATAAAAGACGGTTAGTATGTCATATGTATGTAATTTACTGAATGGTTCTGGGTGGTCTCCAAACATTTTCTGATTATGTGATCTAACCGATCAGTAAGTTTTTTTCAGCAAGCCCTCTTCGGTTTTTCTGTCACCTGGATTCAATTTTTGCAACCGAATGTATCAGCTTATAGAAATTTTTTACAGGCACATTAAATTAATTTTTAAATTTTTAGTTTTGAAGAATAAGAATTAGTGTCCAGCTTTATGCAAGCCGACTCATAAGACATTCGTGTAAGTTGTCTTTAACTAGCTTTGAAACTTTGGTAGACTGAACATTTTTATCTCCTTAATGATCAAAGTATACCCATCTATGGTTGAATTGAATTGCTTAATAATATTAAAAAAAAAACAATAATTAATAAATTTTTTTCTTTTTTTATATTTTTTTCTGAATGCACAATATTTGTGGCATCTACATCATGAAATTATCATTTAGGTCCTAAAGTAGCGGTATTTCCGATAAGTTTATTGAGAATATATATTGACAGTCCTCGGGTTTTTTCTTGGTAAAATTATAGGAGCGGGCAGGATGCCATTTCCGACTACCAGTTTGGTTTTAGGAATCAACATGGGACTCCAGAGCAAGCACATCGAGTTGTACAGCATAATTTAAATGCTTTTGAAAATAAGCATACAGCTCTGCTATTCTCCTCGACGTTAAGAAAGCTTTCGACCGCGTGTGGCATGATGCATACTTCATAAGTTAAAGCCCCTACTCCCGACAACCCAATTTCTTTAATCAAACCTGCTTGATCGAAGATTTATGGTTTAGGTGAGAGGGAAAAGGTCAAGCATAAGAAAGCGTACCAGGATCACCCAGAAAATGGAAGAAAGTCGAAACACTGCAATTTTGGTTTGATAGAGTTAAGCTCCACGACATCACCATCCCAAAATCACCATTATACCCAACTTATTATAGCCATTTAGTTGGTTGATCGACGTTTAAATAAAATTATATGCTATAATAAAAATATATATATCTGGTTTTTCTTTGAGATTTATAAATCTTTCTTGATCGCCGTAGAAAGAAAATAAAAGCTTTTCAACAAAGCGACAGGTCCTTTGCCAAATTATCAAACCTTCGTTGGCCAACACTCCGTTACTCGAGTTCAATCCATATAGGAGGCCAAAAAAACGCTTTTTTGAAAGTCCACAGCAACTCGGACATAGAGCAAAGTGCTTTTCTCACTTTCAAAATCGATGCGTGCCTAAACTCTAGGCCGATTTCTTTTACGTCCAAGAATCCAACCGAGCTGTTAGCCTTTGTGCCAGGTCACTTACTTTTCGGAGATCAGCTCCTATATATGGTTGAACCAGATGCCAAGGCAAAACCATGTCCATGATCAAACGTGGTAAAAATCCAAAGCTCTCCATTAGCAAATTATTGGCGAGTCGGCAGAATTTACTCGGTTTTCCCAGGAGCAGATGGCAACCTTCTCATAGTAGTTATCCGGACTTCTACCAATGGAAACTTTCAGCTTTCTTCAATAGCTTAGTGTACTTATAGAGTTCCTAAGTTCTCTCTTGGTTCACTTTTTTTATACCCAGCAGGGCCTTGTGTCCACGCAGCGCCCAATCCTCAGATAGCAGATGTACTCGTACTTTTTTGGTATTTAAAAACTGAAATTGTTTGTATTATTTTTATATAATTTTGCATACATCTCCAAATTATCTATAAGAAGTTATTTCATATCGGCAGCCGGGGAATTGACTTGTTTTAAAGAGACAGGATAAACATCGCAGTATCACAACCCGTCCTTTGTTGTAGGAGCCATTGCAGGTAGATATTCCAAGTTTAAATAATTTTGCATTCTTTGTCAAGTTTGCTATAAGATCCAGATCATTCATTACTTTGGGCAAGGCCTGCAAAAACGTTGAAAACTTTTGGGCAAATTTGTATGAACTTAAAAAACATAGACACGTGGGATCTAATCAGGTTAGCAGATTCTTTTGAAACTATTATTTTAAGAGGTCTGCAGTATCGGGTTGAAAATGGCCGCTGGTTTTCCAGAGTGTACAGTTGCTTCATTGTCCTTCGCGGGACAATTGAAACGGCAAACAAAATTTCATCTGCCACATTGTTTTCTAAGTTGATGAAGCTTTGTCGGAGTGTTGAGTGTACAGAAATCCGTCACATCCCCACCTATAAAAGACGGTTAGTATGTCATATGTATGTAATTTACTGAATGGTTCTGGGTGGTCTCCAAACATTTTCTGATTATGTGATCTAACCGATCAGTAAGTTTTTTTCAGCAAGCCCTCTTCGGTTTTTTCTGTCACCTGGATTCAATTTTTGCAACCGAATGTATCAGCTTATAGAAATTTTTTACAGGCACATTAAATTAATTTTTAAATTTTTAGTTTTGAAGAATAAGAATTAGTGTCCAGCTTTATGCAAGCCGACTCATAAGACATTCGTGTAAGTTGTCTTTAACTAGCTTTGAAACTTTGGTAGACTGAACATTTTTTATCTCCTTAATGATCAAAGTATACCCATCTATGGTTGAATTGAATTGCTTAATAATATTAAAAAAAAACAATAATTAATAAATTTTTTTTTTTTTTTATATTTTTTCTGAATGCACAATATTTGTGGCATCTACATCATGAAATTATCATTTAGGTCCTAAAGTAGCGGTATTTCCGATAAGTTTATTGAGAATATATATTGACAGTCCTCGGGTTTTTCTTGGTAAAATTATAGGAGCGGGCAGGATGCCATTTCCGACTACCAGTTTGGTTTTAGGAATCATCATGGGACTCCAGAGCAAGCACATCGAGTTGTACAGCATAATTTAAATGCTTTTGAAAATAAGCATACAGCTCTGCTATTCTCCTCGACGTTAAGAAAGCTTTCGACCGCGTGTGGCATGATGCATACTTCATAAGTTAAAGCCCCTACTCCCGACAACCCAATTTCTTTAATCAAACCTGCTTGATCGAAGATTTATGGTTTAGGTGAGAGGGAAAAGGTCAAGCATAAGAAAGCGTACCAGGATCACCCAGAAAATGGAAGAAAGTCGAAACACTGCAATTTTGGTTTGATAGAGTTAAGCTCCACGACATCACCATCCCAAAATCACCATAATACCCAACTTATTATAGCCATTTAGTTGGTTGATCGACGTTTAAATAAAATTATATGCTATAATAAAAATATATATATCTGGTTTTTCTTTGAGATTTATAAATCTTTCTTGATCGCCGTAGAAAGAAAATAAAAGCTTTTCAACAAAGCGACAGGTCCTTTGCCAAATTATCAAACCTTCGTTGGCCAACACTCCGTTACTCGAGTTCAATCCATATAGGAGGCCAAAAAAACGCTTTTTTGAAAGTCCACAGCAACTCGGACATAGAGCAAAGTGCTTTTCTCACTTTCAAAATCGATGCGTGCCTAAACTCTAGGCCGATTTCTTTTACGTCCAAGAATCCAACCGAGCTGTTAGCCTTTGTGCCAGGTCACTTACTTTTCGGAGATCAGCTCCTATATGGTTGAACCAGATGCCAAGGCAAAACCATGTCCATGATCAAACGTGGTAAAAATCCAAAGCTCTCCATTAGCAAATTATTGGCGAGTCGGCAGAATTTACTCGGATTTTCCCAGGAGCAGATGGCAACCTTCTCATAGTAGTTATCCGGACTTCTACCAATGGAAACTTTCAGCTTTCTTCAATAGCTTAGTGTACTTATAGAGTTCCTAAGTTCTCTCTTGGTTCACTTTTTTTATACCCAGCAGGGCCTTGTGTCCACGCAGCGCCCAATCCTCAGATAGCAGATGTACTCGTACTTTTTTGGTATTTAAAAACTGAAATTGTTTGTATTATTTTTATATAATTTTGCATACATCTCCAAATTATCTATAAGAAGTTATTTCATATCGGCAGCCGGGGAATTGACTTGTTTTAAAGAGACAGGATAAACATCGCAGTATCACAACCCGTCCTTTGTTGTAGGAGCCATTGCAGGTAGATATTCCAAGCTTAAATAATTTTGCATTCTTTGTCAAGTTTGCTATAAGATCCAGATCATTCATTACTTTGGGCAAGGCCTGCAAAAACGTTGAAAACTTTTGGGCAAATTTGTATGAACTTAAAAAAACATAGACACGTGGGATCTAATCAGGTTAGCAGATTCTTTTGAAACTATTATTTTAAGAGGTCTGCAGTATCGGGTTGAAAATGGCCGCTGGTTTTCCAGAGTGTACAGTTGCTTCATTGTCCTTCGCGGGACAATTGAAACGGCAAACAAAATTTCATCTGCCACATTGTTTTCTAAGTTGATGAAGCTTTGTCGGAGTGTTGAGTGTACAGAAATCCGTCACATCCCCACCTATAAAAGACGGTTAGTATGTCATATGTATGTAATTTACTGAATGGTTCTGGGTGGTCTCCAAACATTTTCTGATTATGTGATCTAACCGATCAGTAAGTTTTTTTCAGCAAGCCCTCTTCGGTTTTTCTGTCACCTGGATTCAATTTTTGCAACCGAATGTATCAGCTTATAGAAATTTTTTACAGGCACATTAAATTAATTTTTAAATTTTTAGTTTTGAAGAATAAGAATTAGTGTCCAGCTTTATGCAAGCCGACTCATAAGACATTCGTGTAAGTTGTCTTTAACTAGCTTTGAAACTTTGGTAGACTGAACATTTTTTATCTCCTTAATGATCAAAGTATACCCATCTATGGTTGAATTGAATTGCTTAATAATATTAAAAAAAAAACAATAATTAATAAATTTTTTTCTTTTTATATTTTTTTCGAAATGCACAATATTTGTGGCATCTACATCATGAAATTATCATTTAGGTCCTAAAGTAGCGGTATTTCCGATAAGTTTATTGAGAATATATATTGACAGTCCTCGGGTTTTTCTTGGTAAAATTATAGGAGCGGGCAGGATGCCATTTCCGACTACCAGTTTGGTTTTAGGAATCATCATGGGACCCCAGAGCAAGCACATCGAGTTGTACAGCATAATTTAAATGCTTTTGAAAATAAGCATACAGCTCTGCTATTCTCCTCGACGTTAAGAAAGCTTTCGACCGCGTGTGGCATGATGCATACTTCATAAGTTAAAGCCCCTACTCCCGACAACCCAATTTCTTTAATCAAACCTGCTTGATCGAAGATTTATGGTTTAGGTGAGAGGGAAAAGGTCAAGCATAAGAAAGCGTACCAGGATCACCCAGAAAATGGAAGAAAGTCGAAACACTGCAATTTTGGTTTGATAGAGTTAAGCTCCACGACATCACCATCCCAAAATCACCATTATACCCAACTTATTATAGCCATTTAGTTGGTTGATCGACGTTTAAATAAAATTATATGCTATAATAAAAATATATATATCTGGTTTTTCTTTGAGATTTATAAATCTTTCTTGATCGCCGTAGAAAGAAAATAAAAGCTTTTCAACAAAGCGACAGGTCCTTTGCCAAATTATCAAACCTTCGTTGGCCAACACTCCGTTACTCGAGTTCAATCCATATAGGAGGCCAAAAAAACGCTTTTTTGAAAGTCCACAGCAACTCGGACATAGAGCAAAGTGCTTTTCTCACTTTCAAAATCGATGCGTGCCTAAACTCTAGGCCGATTTCTTTTACGTCCAAGAATCCAACCGAGCTGTTAGCCTTTGTGCCAGGTCACTTACTTTTCGGAGATCAGCTCCTATATATGGTTGAACCAGATGCCAAGGCAAAACCATGTCCATGATCAAACGTGGTAAAAATCCAAAGCTCTCCATTAGCAAATTATTGGCGAGTCGGCAGAATTTACTCGGTTTTCCCAGGAGCAGATGGCAACCTTCTCATAGTAGTTATCCGGACTTCTACCAATGGAAACTTTCAGCTTTCTTCAATAGCTTAGTGTACTTATAGAGTTCCTAAGTTCTCTCTTGGTTCACTTTTTTATACCCAGCGGGGCCTTGTGTCCACGCAGCGCCCAATCCTCAGATAGCAGATGTACTCGTACTTTTTTGGTATTTAAAAACTGAAATTGTTTGTATTATTTTTATATAATTTTGCATACATCTCCAAATTATCTATAAGAAGTTATTTCATATCGGCAGCCGGGGAATTGACTTGTTTTAAAGAGACAGGATAAACATCGCAGTATCACAACCCGTCCTTTGTTGTAGGAGCCATTGCAGGTAGATATTCCAAGCTTAAATAATTTTGCATTCTTTGTCAAGTTTGCTATAAGATCCAGATCATTCATTACTTTGGGCAAGGCCTGCAAAAACGTTGAAAACTTTTGGGCAAATTTGTATGAACTTAAAAAAACATAGACACGTGGGATCTAATCAGGTTAGCAGATTCTTTTGAAACTATTATTTTAAGAGGTCTGCAGTATCGGGTTGAAAATGGCCGCTGGTTTTCCAGAGTGTACAGTTGCTTCATTGTCCTTCGCGGGACAATTGAAACGGCAAACAAAATTTCATCTGCCACATTGTTTTCTAAGTTGATGAAGCTTTGTCGGAGTGTTGAGTGTACAGAAATCCGTCACATCCCCACCTATAAAAGACGGTTAGTATGTCATATGTATGTAATTTACTGAATGGTTCTGGGTGGTCTCATTTTCTGATTATGTGATCTAACCGATCAGTAAGTTTTTTTCAGCAAGCCCTCTTCGGTTTTTCTGTCACCTGGATTCAATTTTTGCAACCGAATGTATCAGCTTATAGAAATTTTTACAGGCACATTAAATTAATTTTTAAATTTTTAGTTTTGAAGAATAAGAATTAGTGTCCAGCTTTATGCAAGCCGACTCATAAGACATTCGTGTAAGTTGTCTTTAACTAGCTTTGAAACTTTGGTAGACTGAACATTTTTTATCTCCTTAATGATCAAAGTATTCCCATCTATGGTTGAATTGAATTGATTAATAATATTAAAAAAAAAAACAAATTAAAAATTTTTTTTCTTTTTTTATATTCTTATATTCTTTATATTTCTGAATGCACAATATTTGAAGAATATTGCGTTAAAATTTTAGATTGATCAAATCAAAGCTTCCGAAGTTATGGGCAGTTTAACCTAGGTGAGTTAGCTTGTATTGTATTCGATTTTGTGGTGTCAAAAACTTTAAAACGCTCTCCTGAAAAGTTGGCATTTCAAAGTAGGTGAACACGATCCTGCAAAATCTTTTCGACTAATCGTTTTGAAATTGCACAATATTTCTTTAAATTCGCAGGTACTGACGTCGAGTGTTTTTTTTTTAGAAACATCTTAACTAATAAACCAGTTTTTTTTTGTTTTTTCTGATGATCCAGTAACGAGTTATGCTGTTCACCGCAAAACCTTTTTTCTTGGAGGCGCCTTCGGAGCTTGGTTGCGAACGGCTCTTTTATTTTTTTTTCGATTACAATTTGTGAATACGTATTTTAAAAGTTGTACTTTGATATGCTTATAAAATAATTGATTTGGCATTAACCGTATACGATATATCGTGTGAAAAAATGCATGAAAATGGTCCTTTTTTTGGCCGAATTAACCATGTTCTTATTACAAATGATTAATATTTTTCCAAAAAATTAGAAACTTATTTTGTTGTTTTATTATCTCTAAGTTAATGGTTTTTGTATTAAATGAAAAACGAATGTTTTCAAATATTTTCGATATATTCGGCTGCTCTTCGTCGGCAATTATAAACAACATAGAAGACATAGAAAAAAACTAGCTTTGACAAAAATTTCAGAAAAGTACGTTACATATTATTATTAAAAACAATTATTAGACTTACATTTTTTAACACAGTACACCTTGAGAAGTGAAGTTTAATTTTAATTTATAACGAACACAACTTTCTTTTATTTTTATAGCGGTCTTTCATTGTGGGTGTGTTTTCTGTAATGTTCAGTTTTAAAACTGTCGCTGCTTTAAAATTTGTATAGTGGGCGTTGGTCTTATAGTGCGATAATTATCGAAGTAATAGATCCCATCGGCTTTCCTTTTCGTAGTGTGTATATATTCTCTATGAATTTTAAATATCTGTTGTCTTGTATGCAGAATTTGGCTATGTCCATAATCGTAGGCTTCAAATTTTTTTATTATTTATTTTTGTTTTTTTACTCGTTTTATTCTAAATGTGAGCAAGATCTTTGGGAACGGTGGAAAATAGTGACATCGAACGATATTAATTTTTAACTTCACAAGTGTACGTGTTGTTGATTTTTTTTAAATTACACTGATTTAATGTTGAAGATTGGTCGAGTTGGTCGTGATGTTCTTTAATGTCATTATTTCGTAGATCCAATCGCCACATATGGGTCTTAGACGGAAAATCCGTGGTGGTATTGCTGTTGCTGTGACTAGCCTATTCCTTTCGGTTCGTAAGATACGTAAGTTTGCTACGCGGTGAAGAGCCCTCAGTTTTAAAGATATTTGCAATACGTGTTATTTCTGTTGAAGTTAGTATTTAAGTCGGAACCGTCTAGATCGGCAAGCCAATGTTTTAATACATACGGTATACATAAATAAACAAGATTTGCATAGTTTCATGTCAATAGCTTTTATACTGCAAAAATGTCATATAAAAATAGGAAAAAAGGATATAGTCGCAGCCTTTAAGAATTTTTCCAAAAGAAGCTATAAGATATCGACGTCCGATCGGCAAGCACTTTTACCCTGATCAAGATATGCGTAAACAAATAAGACTTGGAAAAATTGATGTCACTAGCTTACACACTGCGCGAAATATTCTGAAAAACATCCAATTTGGACCGATTTCACGCTATTGTTCCTATGGGAGCTAAAGGATATAGACGTCCGATCGGCACGCGCTTTTACCCTGACCTAGGTACGCAGAAACCGAAGTTGATATACCCTTGCAGAATATTCTGTAAATTATATTCTCCAAAATAATTCATATGATGCATTCTTAATACTCATAAAAAATCCCAACTTCCTAACTTTAAAAACACCAAAGTTATGGCATTTCCAATCGTTCAGTTATATGGCAGCTATAGGATATAATAAGCTATTATAAAACCCTCTGCAAGGGCATAAAAACTATGGCTACAAAATTGTTAATTTTTGTAACATCTATGGGATATAAAATTCGGCTCACCGAAGTTTGCTTCCTTTCTTGTTTTCTTTTTAAACGAAAAATTCGATTATCACAACTCAAATCAGACTTCAAACTAGGACCCCAAGCCAATACACAAAAAAACGTGTTTTTGTGTGGCTTAGCTGAAATATGAACTAAATTCAAAAATGTTGTGTTATTATTGTGTTATTTAATACAAAAACACTTGCCCCCGAGACTGCAAAACAGCGGAATGTTTAGGCTGTGAATAAATATACGGTATTCCTGGCCCTCCGCTCTCCACCTACCTTTGTCTCCCGATACCGCTTTTCCCCACCCTCCCCAAAGCTTTTACAAGCCGCTTTTATGTTGATGTTGCGATGAAGACATAAAACGTTAACTAAAGCGTCATTATTTTTAATGCGACAATTACTGAACAACATTTTCTTTGGAAAATTGGGCATATAGACTGGAATGTTTTCGACTCAGCCACTCCGTCCTCTTTACCGAAATAATTTTTAAAGCATTAGGCAAAGTACAAAAAACAATCTTTTTAAGTAAGTCTAAGTCAGTTGAAATTATTACTATGCATTTAATTCGAGCGATAATTCAAAGTTCCAAATGTTTTCCTTCTTTTGCTTTTCCCGTTCTGGTGGTGGTGTCGGCACCGAAGTTTGGCAGATGGCGCCACCTAAAATGGTAGAAATGCGCCCCTGAATGGGGGAAAATTTATTTTGAAATGGCTATCTAAAAGTCGAGACACTTGACAATAACGTTTCTTCTGGTTTTTTGTTTTACAAGCGAGGGTATAAATGTAGTTAGCATAGTGTTTTTTCTCTATTTTAATTTTTACAACTAATGTTGTGTACGTTTATCCTTGCTTAATATTGCTTCAGACAGTTCCATATTCCTCAATTAAAAAAGTTTCGTCTATTCAATTGTACCAAGTATTATTGAAAAGATCGAACTATTAGGACTAACGATTTGTAGGAAAGAATGTAAATAAAATTGTTTTAACTTCTGGATGTCAAAACGTGACACGGCAATAATTTGGTTCGAGTAATAAATAAATTCGAATTTGAAAGATACTAGATTGGTGTGAGATGTACAAATTTTTGTTAGAGAAGTTCGAAATACGGAATTTCGTCCGTATGCATACATGCACTGTGCGTGCAGTGGCTAGTCGAAAGATAATAAGAATCAAATAAAGCAAAAAACCATACATATACATATGTTGACCTATTTTTAAATGATATGATCTAATTAAATAACTCAGTTGAAGAACAATTGTTGAGAGCATTATTAATATTAAAAAGAGAAAAAAAGAGTACTCAAAGAAAAATATCTTGGTTTTATTTTAGGAAATGGTATAAAATATTTGGCACGGTGGCGCAGTTTACCCAATATCCAATATATTGTTGAGAAGGTTAAGAATGTGGAAGGAAACTGCATTAACTATAGCCAGGGACGATCAAATAACTTTGTTAAGGAACTGAGTGTAAGAACGAATCCCAAGAGCTTTTAAAGAAAGCGCTCTTAGGTCAAGGGAAATAAATTTCAATGCAGGCCAAAAAAAACATTAAGAAATTTTTCTTAAAAGCAGGAGCGTGGGAAATATTGGAGGATCTTTGGGCAAGCTGTGATCCGCACAAATGAGGCAAGGGGTGTGAATGATCACCAAGGTTGAGGGCTACCGGTTGCCAGATATGCGGCGAATTCGCCGGTAGTAACGGTAGAGCGGCGAGAGAGTGTGGTGCCGTGTTCACAAAAAGAGAAAGAAGAACAAAAAGAATCTTTCGACAAAGAACTGTGTGCTCGGAAGGAAAGTTGTGTAGAACCAGCTGCCGTGCGAAAAGGATTGGCCTGCACAATTCCGCAGGTAAGAATTGTGCAGGCCCTGGTGCGAGGGGGAAGGACCACTGGTGTCTTGAGAGGAGTATGCGCCGACAGAACAGCCGTTCACTGCCAGAGTCCTAGAAAGGCAGCTGACCGAATTCAGAGAGCCAATGACCCCGCTGCTTCTGGTCCTGTAAGAGCAAGCGGAGAGCAGAGCCAGGACATCGCGCCATGAGCAGCGCGAGAACATCGTGGACACCGAGAACGACAAGCAGCCAACGCAGGTCCAGCAGCAATCAAGCTCCTATATCTTCAGTCTGCGGTGGAAGCGTTCGTCGTGAACCTTGGGTTCAGTCACAAGGACTGCATTGGCGGCCTTCCGGCGTACGCCTGAACCGTCAGGTAAAAACTGTGTAGGCGTCTGGTGTGGCCGGGAAAGAGCAAGGGACATCCCTAAACCCTCACAACGAAGCCAACGACAACGGAGTCAACCGGAACACCAGAGACGAGGCCCACATAAACGTCCCGGAGCAGCCACGGTGGAAGGAGAGCGACGAAAGAGAATCCATAGTGCAGCGGAGAAGGCGTCAAGTTTTTACTTAGTCAGCCGAGGCCCGAAGACCAAGTCGGCGAATAAAGATAATTGCTTATTTTAGATTCCAATCTTTTGTACGTTCCCACTTGACAACCGGGCGCTCACGTTTTATATAAATTTGGTGAAACGAACACACACATCTACTGACCTAGCCGCACGACATTCGTAGCGAGCAGAATATAAACAAAATCAGTTCGTTACAAAGCTTAAAAAATTATTTACGCCAGTGAATTTATTTATTTTTTTGGACGTTTATGCACTATGATCACCGCAAACAAGTGTCCCCTATTACACCAAGCAGTGCTTGTTACCTGCGGAGCCCTATTCCCCAATGAGCGTACAAAACGAGATCGCGAGAAGTGAAAAAGGACAATATAGAAACGATAGACTAAGTTAGAATACATTAGAAACCAAATACTCATACTAATTTTGTACTAAGTAAGATAACATTAATGCTTTTAGGATTGGCAAAGAGTCGGTGGTAGAAATAACATAGTAAACGGTTCATGCATATCATAGTTATTTCTACAAAGATTTAAAGTAAGAGGAATATAGTTCCTGGTAATTCTATTAGACACAGAGAAGTGATAAAGCTTATGAATAAATGTAGTGCCATCTACAGTTTAATAAGGATGGTAGACTAATTAGAAGAAGTCTGCTAGAGTAGGATGGTAAAATAAGGCTTGCATTCCAGTTTAGGCCCCCTTCGAGCCAAAGGATTTTCAAGCTGATCCGCCGTATTCTAAAACAGCCGATTATCCAATAGTATAGCGAACTTTCTTAATTTGATAAAACAAAATCCAAAGAAATTTCAAATAAGCCCGCTCAATTATACTTTTTATAGCTCCGAATCGATATTTTAAATTTGGTTGTCCGTTCTTTCCATTCCGAATTAACGAATTACGTGGCGGCGCTTAACAACAATAAAGTGAGATAGGCAAAGGACCGCCCATTTCACCGTCGGTGGAGATATACAATTATCGGTACAACACATGAGCAATATGCGGATGGAGGACTACACAAAAAAACATAAATCTGAGTAGAAAGATGGGTCGAGAAGGTGTAAACAAAAAAGAAATCCCCCTGCCTGGGCAACAGACCAAAAACTACAAGCGGGGCTTGATTAAATCAAGTCTCCAGCAATATAAGTCAAGTCCAAACACTCAAACTAACACTCATAATAATTAAACCTCTATGCCCCAAATGTCCAAGAGAGCTGTCAACCGCTCTGCGGATTGCCCCGGCCCCTTAAACAGCGTGCAGTGCATATACACATGCACAAAAAAAAGGTATCTGTGCGATGATGACCAGCACCTGCGGCGTCTGAGCCCAAAGGCCATGGACAACAGCAGCAGAAAATTAACCAGTGTGAGGGGTAAACCGCCTCTTGCACCTACGAAGGGAGCATCATCGTCCCATTTCCGGCGATGCCCAGCTGATGCGGAGGAAGGACTGAGTAGCAGAATCAATATATATATATATATAAAAATAAAGAATAATTTAAAAAATTGAATATATTAATAATAATTATAAACATAAATATAATTTGTAAAACTTCTGCCCAGTTAGAAGTATGGCCCGTAAAGCCATACGAACCCATTAGGTAAAAATTTGTAAATTTCCTTATTTCACACATTTTTTAAAATATATATATATATTTAACAAAACCTTATACGGCACAAAAAAAATAAAATAAAAATTCTCTACGAGCCAGCATAAATGGCAAATTAATTATAAGTCTAAAGATACGCGGCATACTATTACGAATAAATACGAAAAAATACCCAAAATGGCAAACGTTGTTAATAAAATAGAATAGATAAAGAAAATATAAAAATATTATTATTAGCAAACGCATTTATTAAAATATACAAGTTGAACAATAAGTGCTTGCCTGAAAGAGACCAAAATCCAGCTAATGACTTGAAAAAAAATTTAAAAATTATCTTGCTAATCACAATTACGATTGTAGTTATGATTAATTGTATTATTAAAACAAATAAAGATCAAACAAAACAATAATGACCACCATAAATACAATTTTAAAAGTTTATGAAAGGGATGCTTTCTTTAAAGAACACGTTCAACAACTGGTCTCAACGACCCCGAAAAGCATGAACCAGTTAGAATATTTATTTATGCAAACACTTAACTTACAGCATTCATCCTTAATACTAGTAAAATCTTTAATAAATGAAGTGTCATTGATTTTACAGTACTCAAACATTAAATTCCAATAATGGAATGGAAAGAAATTAAACGAGGACGGAAGCTAACTTCGGCAAGCCAAAGTTTTAATACACTTGCTGACTTTGAAAAATTGACGTTATACACTGCGCAAAATATAAATAAAATTTGATGTAATTATTAAAAAACAAGAAAGGAAAGCTAACTTCGGGCGGAGCCGAAGTTGAAATACCCTTGCAGAATATTCTGCAAATTATATGCTCCAAAATTATTCATATGATGCATTCTTAATACTCATAAAAATCCCAACTTCCTAACTTTAAAAACACCAAAGTTATGGCATTTCCAATCGTTCAGTTATATGGCAGCTATAGAATATAGTCGGCCGATCCTTATGAAATTTGATATGTCGGATTGATTGGGCAGAAATAAAACCCATAGAAAGTGCCAACTTCCTAACTTAACAAACACCAAAGTTATGGCATTTCCGATCAATCAGTTATATAGCAGCTATAGGATATAGTCGGCCGATCCTTATGAAATTTGGTACGTCGTATTGATTGGCCAAATATAAAACCCATAGAAAGTCCCAACTTCCTAACTTAACAAACAGCAGAGTTATGGCATTTCCGATTAATCAGTTATATGGCAGCTATAGGATATAGTCGGCCGATCCCGGCCGTTCCGACTTATATACTGCGTGCAAAGGAAAGAAGGGTGTGTGCAAAGTTTGAATTCGATATCTCTAAAACTGAGAGACTAGTTCGCGTAGAAACAGACAGACGGACAGACAGACGGACAGACAGACGGACAGACAGACGGACAGACAGACGGACAGACGGACATGGCTATATCAACTCAGGAGGTGATCCTGATCAAGAATATATATACTTTATAGGGTCGGAGATGTCTCCTTCACTGCGTTGCACACTTTTGACCAAAATTATAATACCCTCTGAAAGGGTATAAAAAAGATTACCTATACGTAACCAATTTAGTTTTTAAATGGCAGCTGTGGAATATGGTTGTCTGATTGGCAAGAACTTTTACCCTGATCAAGGTATACATAAATAAGTTAGATTTGCATAGTTCCATGTAAATAGGTTTTATTCTGCAAAAATGTCTTATAACAAGAAAGGAAAGCTAACTTCCGGCGGAGCCGAAGTTGATATAGCCTTGCAGAATATTCTGTAAATTATATTCTCGAAAATTATTCATATTATGCATTCTTAATACTCATAAAAAATCCCAACTTCCCAACTTTAAAAACACCAAGGTTAAGGCATTTTTGATCGTTCAGTTATATGGCAGCTATAGGATATAGTCGGCGGATCCCGGCCGTTCCGACTTATATACTTCTTGTGTTCAAAGTTTCAATTCCAATCGTTCGTTATGCCACTTCCAATATATAGGATATAGTCGGCCGATCGCGGCCGATATATTCTTGATCAGTATCGCGTCCTGAGTTGATATAAGCATGTCCGTATGTCCGTATGTCTAGCCGTCAGTCTGTTTCTACGCGAACTAGTCTGTCAGCTTTAAAGATATCGAATTCAAACTTTGCACACACCCTTCGATTCTTTGCACGCAGTATATAAGTCGGAACGGTCGGGATCGTCCGACTATATCCTATGAATATTTTTGGAGAATATAATTTACAGAATATTCTGCAAGGGTATATCAACTTCGGCTCTGCCCGAAGTTATCTTTCCTTTCTTGTTTCCTTTTAGGATGTCACTTATAGGTTCTTTATAAAACACCAATAGAAGCTTGATTATCCAAGGAATGACCTGACCTTAAATAGTGTGGTTGGTTGCATATATTTTAATAAGGCATGTTCCTATGCCTCCTCGTAAAATTACGAAACCTAAATACTCTACTGTTTTAAGCGTGATTTCCTATAATTTGTCCAGGACCAATGCTATGTCTTTGACATGATCCTGCATATTTTCAGAAAAAATAATTACGTTATCGAAGTAGGCATATCATAATTTGCTCATTTATTCTCTGAGCACATAATCAATGGCTCAAAAAATGCTAGTTGCATTCTTCAATCCAAAGTTTAGTCTGCAAATCTCATATTTCCCATTTCACTCGGCGTATCTTATAGTATCTGATGAAAACCATAATTTAAATCTAATGTGGTATAGTATTTTGCCCTGCTTAAATTTACCAAAATTAAAACTACATTCCGGATAAGGTATTGTCATTAAATTAAGTTTTCTGATGTCTAGTACCGGCATTTTTTTGTATTTCTATGCTCATCGGTCATTTCTTTTTATCTACAACCCTGACAGGTTTGTTAACGTACAAAATCGGGGACACCCGTCGGGTTAGGGTACAATTTATGAATATATCGGGTGTTTTTTCTATGTCCGGATAGTACCAATGATATTGGTATTCTAAGTCAGCGCCTCGATCGCTCTGAAAATACACCTGTGCGGTTTCCTAACATTGACTGAAATTTTTCCATAGTTTTCCGGTGTATTTTCAACATTTGTAAATAATGGTACAAATTGAATTTCCAACGAACCGCAGTTAGTTTTTAGATTTTTGTTTTTTTAGGTCAGGTACGACGTCAGTTTTTTGTTGTTGTTGTGTTAAAAATAGATCTTGCATTTTATGTTTATAGTGTCTATCCATTGATTGACTTTACAAGAAATTGTAAAAAAAAAGGTTTTTTTCCATGTCGTCATAGTACTTTAGGAGAGTCATATTTCCCTGGCGGAGCGTTGTCATCTCTTTCTCTATTAAGGAGTTATATACCTTTTTCATTTTAAAAAAATTGAACATTTTTTTATTGCTTTATCTTGAAGAACAAATTCTTGAGAACATTTCCCCAAATTTTCACAGAGATTTGAGCAGTAGAAAGAAAGTTACAGCATAGCAAAGTTACAGTTAAACCCAAACTTGAAACTTTACACTCGAATATCTCGAAATGGTCCTTTTTGAAAAATGACTTTGCGGTGATTGGTGAAAAACTACTGAACCGAATTTCTTCAAATTTTTTTTTTAATATATACCTTTTTCATTTAAAAAAAATTGAACAAAATTTTCATAGAGATTTGAGCAGTAGAAATAAAGTTACAGCATAGCAAAGTTACAGTTAAACCCAAACATAAAACTTTACACTCGAATATCTCGAAATGGTCCTTTTTGAAAAATGACTTTGTGGTGATTGGTGAAAAACTACTGAACCGAATTTCTTCAAATTTTTTTTTTAATGTTCGTAATGCATTTTGTATGTACTTGAACGATCGATTTTTCATTTTTTCAGAAAATATAATCATTCATTTAATAAAAAAAATTGCTACATACATACAAAAAATCCAAACTTTCCTATTTTTTCGACAAAAAAAGGTATATAACCCCTTAAATATACCAGCCGTTTGTCCCCGTATGTTTCTAACTATGCTAAAAAGTTGAAAGGAAACTATACTTTTTAATATAGTTACACTGTTTCGGTATGAATTTGTGAATTACCAGAATTAATAAGCTTTCTCGGAAAATTGTGAATTGTTTTATTGTGTAGTATGCGCACATACTGTACATTAAAAGCGTTAAATTATAAATACACAAAAGTTCAACGGCCAGCACGCCTTCAAGTGCATTGGTAACATGATCACCCCAGCAGACAACTGTCGCTGTGTTGGCATGTTACACACAGGCCGACTTACTTGAATATGATTTATATGTCGAGCACGCTGCATACCCCTGTTTGCTTAAACAGCGAATATTAATATATTCGCATACAACTAATGGGCAAGAAGTAGTCTATAAGAATATTGGCATCTCAAATGCCCATTCAGCACAAGCCACCTTAAGGGGCTGTGCTTTGATTTATTTGGTTGCCAGCGTGGTGAATATATGTATGTAGAACACCACGGTCAACATATTTCCCCGCTGCTGCAAAATGCCCAGCAAAGACACTTAAGCTTAAGCAAAAGACATTGAGAATTTGCGATTAATAAAGAGAAGACCTGTTGGTCCATAAAACTAAAACAAAAAACGACTTATTGAGGATTGAGGACCCTTGAACGATTTTCATGGCAACCGTGGACCATGAAAAAATTATCTGAGTGAGTAGAGATGGTGTTATGGCCAAACGAGGGGGCGTAAAAAACAAGATAACAAAAAGAATAGCTCACATAAAGTGGCTATTATTTAAAAACCAACTGCCACCCCCCTGGGCAACAGCCCAAAAGTTACAACAAGAACTTGATTTTTAAAATTCAAGCCTTAAAAAATCAAAGCCAATAACTCCAGCTCACTCAGCAATTATAAACTTGTGCAAATAACACCTCCACCTCCCCCAAAGAAAATACCACAAAAGATCAAGGAGTGTCCCAAGAACTGCCCAGGACCTTTGGAGAGCCCTCACTGCAAATCAACGTGTATTAAAACCTGTGGGATGACCGGCACCGGTACCGCCTGAGCCCATAGGCCCAGGGCATCTGCAGCTGATCGCCCCTTATGCCAGCGAAGGAGCATCAGCGAGCCAACCGGCGACGACCAGGACAAAAACATCCGAAAAACAGGATTATATGTATAAGACACAAATTGTAAAATTGAGCGGAATCTTCTCTGCCCGATTATAAGTGTAGCCCGTAAAGCTATACGAAACCATAGGCAGGAAAATTGTAAAATTAAACTCAAAAAAAAAAACACTTAAGAAAATTTGATTAGATTATTTTTATGAGTTAATGATTTTTAATAATAGTATAAGTAAGACATTTTCTATTGATGACAGAAATCCATACATAAATGGCATAAGATTTAAAATAAAAGAATTGGAAAGAATACCCAAAATGGGTTTAATTGATACAAAAACTGTCGATTCCACGGCAAATGTAATAAATAAAATAGAATCAGAAAAAATTGATATGGAAACTGTAACTATATTATTAATAATAATCGTCGTTATATTGTCAGCAAATCTTTTTATGAAAGTATACAAGTTGCACAACAAATGTTTGCGAAAAAGATTCCAAAGTCAAGCCAACGACTTCGATAAAATTAAAAAAAAAAAAAACTGCTCTATATAATTATGATTATTATTAAAAGTAACCAAAATTGAAAAAGAAAATAAATAATGTACATATATGAAATAAAAATAGACACTGAACCGGAAGATTTTGATTCCGAAAGCGAGGAAATAAAGGCAGAAGATATACACGATCTTACCATTCCCGCTGCTTTAATTCATTCTGAATTATCAGGTCAAGAAAATAACGATTCTGATTCAGACAACGGCATATTAGAAAATAATCATGCCACAATGCCTGACGAAACGGCCGACCAAATGGCGTACATTAAAGATATTTCGAATGCAGTGCCAGAATTCGATGGGAAGAAAATTCATCTCCAACGATTCATCACGGCAATAAAATTAGTCAACATGACAAAAGGGCCATATGAAGAAATAGCCATAGATGTAATTAAATCAAAAATAATTGGTTCAACTCTCTATAAGGTACAAAATGAACGCACAATTGATGCTATTATTAATAAACTACAAAGCACAATTGTTGGCGAAACCTCAGAGGTAATTAAAGCTAAAATGGCAAATATTTACCAAAAAGGAAAAAATGCAATAAACGAACTTGATAACTTGCGTAAACTGCTAGAAGCATCATATATCGATGAAGGATTAAATGCTGAACATGCTGACAAATTGAGCACAAAAGAAGCTATATCCACTTTGATAAAGAATTGCGAAAGCGGAAAAACAAAAACAATTTTGGAAGCTAGCTCATTTAATAATATGAATGACGCTATAACAAAATACATACATGCAGTAATCAACAAACAAATAACTAAAGTGGCAATAGCAGAGGAAACTATCAAGGTAATTTCACACGTGGAAGAAATAACTTCTACCAGGGAAATTATCGCGGCAGAGGCCAATATTACCAACATAATAATAATCAAGGAAATTATGGCTAAGGCCAAAACCAAAATTATTACGGAAACCAAATGACAAATTATAACAGAAACAATAGAGGAAACTCAAATGCTCAAAGAGGCACCTCTCAAAATAATTCAAACAATAGAGGAAACTCGAATGGTCAAGTCAGAGCTATTGGAACTGAACAGGAAAACTAAGAAATTCCATTAAGAAAAATAAGCCACACAAAACCACTATATATAAAATAAATCTTAGTCTCAACATTTACATTCAAATAAAAAATTATCAAACAAAAACCCCCTTAACCCTTTTAATTGATAAAGGGGCTGATTTAAGTCTTTTAAAAATAAACTCTGATAACTATGATAACATAGACACATCAAAAATAATAACAATGTCTGGAATAGGAGAAGGTACTCTTAAATCCAAAGGTTTAGCATTTTTAGAGATACAAACAGGAAAATGTATAATCCCTTTCAACTTTCAAATGGTTAATGATAACTTTCCGATACCCTGTGATGGTATAGTAGGAATGAACTTCCTAAAAACATTTAATTGCCAAATTGACTTTCAGACAGATCACGATTGGTTAATAGCTAGACCCGAAAACTTCGATCAAGAGATCAACATTCCTATTATACATTCAATAGACAATAACTTAATAATTCCTGCTAGGTCCGAAGTTGTAAGACAAATTTATGTAAACACGTGTCACAAAGAGATACTTATTAAAAATCAGTATATATCTGATGGTGTAATTATAGCAAGCACTATAGCCAATTCTAATAATACTTTTGTCCGCATTTTAAACATAACTGATACCAATAAAATTATAAACATTTCTAACATTGACTACGAACCATTAGATAACTATCAAAAACCACAAAATACAGATTGCAAAATCAGACAAAATGAGGTCCTATCCAAATTAACAAAAAATTTTCCTAAAATGTTTAAAAGTACACTCACTAAACTATGCACCGAATTTACTGATATATTCGGATTAGAAACTGAACCAATATCCTCCAATAATTTTTATGAACAAAAATTAAGAGTGAAGGATGACATTCCAGTTTATATTAAAAACTATAGAACACTCCATAGCCAAAAAGAAGAAATAGATAAACAAGTCGAAAAACTAATTAAAGATGGCATTGTAGAACCCTCCGTATCAGAGTACAATAGCCCATTACTTCTTGTGCCAAAGAAATCACTTCCCGGAACAGAAGAAAAACGGTGGAGATTAGTTATTGACTACCGACAAATAAATAAAAAATTATTAGCAGATAAATTCCCATTACCAAGAATCGACGACATACTCGATCAACTTGGCAGAGCAAAATTCTTTTCATGTTTGGATGTAATGTCTGTTTTCCACCAAATAACTTTAGAAAAAGAATCCAGAGACATAACGTCATTTTCAACGAGCACTGGCTCATATCGCTTTAAACGATTACCTTACGGTGTAAAAATCGCCCCTAATTCATTTCAAAGGATGATGACATAAGCCTTTTCGGGACTAGAACCATCCCAAGCTCTCCTTTACATGGACGATCTAATAGTTATAGGTTGTTCCGAAAATCATATGATTAAAAACTTAACTAACGTATTTAACCTATGTCTAAGCACGAAGTCACATTCTTAGGCCATAAATGTAAAAACAAAGGAATTTTACCTGATGATAAAAAATATGATGCAATAACTAAATACCCTGTCCCTTCTGATGCAGATGAATCGAGAAGATTCGTCGCTTTTTGCAATTATTACCGACGCTTTATACCAAATTTATCTCATTACTCAAGACATTTAACTCACCTTTGCAAGAACAATGTACCATTTAATTGGACACCTGAATGCCAAAAAGCTTTTGAATACCTTAAAAATGCATTAATTCAACCAACCCTACTACAATACCCAGATTTCAATAAAGAATTTTGTATAACACCAGATGCTAGCAAGCAAGCTTGCGGAGCAGTCTTAACTCAATCACACGATGGAGTTGATCTCCCGGTAGCAAACGCCTCAAGAACATTTACAAAAGGCGAAATCAATAAATCAACAACCGAACAAGAATTAACAGCAAAACACTGGGCTATAAATCACTTCAGACCATATGTATATGGCAAACATTTCACTATTAAGACAGACCATAAACCGTTAACATATTTGTTTTCAATGAAAAATTCAACTTCCAAGTTAACAAGAATGAGACTAAATCTAGAAGAATTTCAATTCACAGCAGAATACCTTAAGGGAAAAAATAATTATGTGCAGATGCCTTATCAAGAATAAGCATCGAAGAACTCAAAGACATAAACAAGCAAATTTTAAAAGTCGCTACAAGATTACAAAATAGACAGAATAATAAAAACTGCGCAGTTTCAAAATCAGATTCGGATTTGCAAAAGCATCCGACAGCTTCTAAGCCCAAAATATTTGACGTCATTCGAAATGAGGATGTGACCTTGCATTTAACAGCATCAAATTGTTCCCTCAAAAAAGGAAAAAATATATATGCAAGAATATGTGTTGATGATTTATATACCAATGGAATATTCGATTTAGATCAATTTTTCCAAAGGCTGGAAAGAACGGCCGGTATAAATAAGATTAGCCAACTTAAAATGGCACCGAGCGAGAAAATCTTTGAAATTATTTTAATACATATATTCAAAAATATGGGCAATAAAATACTAATGAATTTAAGAGTAGCGCTATTCAAGCCGGTGACCACAATAAATGATAAAAAAGAAAAAGAAGATATACTGTCTAGACTGCATAATGATCCAATACAAGGTGGACATACTATTGAAAAAACATGACGCGTGACGTTGCAAACCACGTGAAAAAATGTATTAACTGCCAACAGGCTAAAACAACAAAACATACAAAAACTCCCTTGACTATTACAGAAACACCTTTGAAGGCACTTGATAGAGTGTTAGTGGATACGATCGGTCCATTACCTAAATCAGAACGAGGAAATGAATATGCAGTTACACTAATTTGTGACTTAACAAAATAACTTGTTGCCATTCCAATACCAGATAAAAGTGCAAAAACTGTAGCAAAAGCTATATTCGAATCTTTTATTCTAAAGTACGGTCCAATGAATACATTCATTACGGATATGGGAACAGAATACAAGAATTCAGTAATCAAAGATTTATGTAAATATCTAAATATTGAAAACCTAACATCTACTGCACACCACCACCAGACTTTATGTACAATAGAAAGAAGCCACAGAACTTTTAACGAATATGTTAGATCATACATCTCGTCAGACAAAACAGATTGGGATGTTTGCCTTTTATACTTTACATATTGTTTTAAGACTACACCCTCGATGGTACACGATTACTGTCCATACGAGCTTGTTTTTAGTAAATCTCCCAAATTAAACATTTCATTTAATAGTAATGATAATATTACACCATTATACAATATAGATGATTATGCCAAACAATCAAAGTTCAGAGTCGAAAACGCATATAAAAGAGCAAGAATAATGATTGAACAAAATAAAAAACGGCAAAAAGAAATATATGACAAGAACATGAAAGATTTTAAAATAAAAATGACAATATTATGACAAGATTAAGACAATAAGAACAAACAGCAGGTAGTACATAAAGACAGATTAAAAATGTTCAATACGTAGAACAATTAATTTCAATTCATTTAATTTAATATTTTTTTTTAATTTTAAATAAAAACCTTACAATTTCATTAATTATAATTAATTCAACTTTATTTAATATAATCTCATTTATAAAAATTTCCCTTTATAAATCTCTTCTATTTTATTACATTTATATCATACGGTATGGCCATATCCAAAACAATTTTAATAATGGTAATACAAATAAAATTTAAACAAATAACCAAAAGTCCAACGGCCAGCACATTTTCAAGTGCATTGGTAACATGGTCACCCCAGCAGACAACTGTCGCTGTGTTGGCATGTTACACACAGGCCGACTTACTTGAATATGATTTATATGTCGAGCACGCTGCATACCCCTGTTTGCTTAAACAGCGAATATTATTATATTCGCATACAAATAATGGGCAAGAAGTAGTCTATAAGAATATTGGCATCTCAAATGCCCATTCAGCACAAGCCACCTTAAGGGGCTGTGCTTTGATTTATTTGGTTGCCAGCGTGGTGAATATATGTATGTAGGTATGTAGAACACCACGGTCAACATATTTCCCTGCTGCTGCAAAATGCCCAGCAAAGACACTTAAGCTTAAGCAAAAGACATTGAGAATTGGCGATTAATAAAGAGGAGACCTGTTGGTCCATAAAACTAAAACAAAAAACGACTTATTGAGGATTGAGGACCTTTGAACGATTTACAATTGCTTAGACTGCAGACTCGACTGGTCAATAAAATAGGTGAATGAAACAAAACATTAACCTGTAGCTTGTAAATAAAATTATTTGGTTGCAGAAGGTAAAGTATTATATGGCAGCTATAGGATATATTCGGTTGATCCATATGAAATTTGGTAGGTCGGATTGATTGGCCAAATATAAAACCATTTAAAATAATTTTAAAAACACCAAAGTTATGGCATTTCCGATCGTTCAGTTATATTGCAGCTATAGGATATAGTCGGCCGATCCCGGCCGTTCCGACTTATATACTGCGTGCAAAGGAAAGAAGGGTGTGTGCAAAGTTTCAATTCGATATCTTTAAAACTGAGAGACTAGTTTGCGTAGAAACAGACAGACGGACAGACGGACATGCTTATATCAACTCAGGAGGTGATCCTGGTCAAGAATATATATACTTTATAGGGTCGGAGATGTCTCCTTCACTGCGTTGCACACTTTTGACCAAAATTATAATACCCTCTGCAAGGGTATAAAAAGAAGCTATATTGTCTACATTTCGTGATGATCCAATACAAGGAGGACACACAGGTCTTACAAAACCCTTGTCCAAGGTCAGAAGACATTACTATTGGAAAGGTATGACTCGAGATATTCCTGAGTACATACGAAAATGTTAAAAATGCCAAAAAGCTAAAACAGCAAAGCATACTAGAACACCATTAACTCTAACCGAAACACCAATAAATGCGTTTGATAGAGTAGTAGTAGACACAGCATTCAATGAATTTATTTGATCCTAGATTTCAGTAGATAAAACTGATTGGGACGTATATATTTTGTATACTGTTTTAATACGATACCCTCTATGGCACACGATTACTGTCCATATGAGCTAGTATTCGGTAAAGAAACGAACGTACCAATACATTTTAATAGAATATATAGAATAGAACCACTCTACAAAGTATATAACTACGCTAAGAAATCAAAGTATAGGTTAGAAGTAGCTTACAAAAGAGCTAGAATAATGATAGAAGATAATAAAACTAAAAATAAGGAATTGTATGATAGGAAAGTTAGATTTATTCAACTCAAAATATGAGACTAAGTATTGCTTAAAAACGAAACGGGACATATATCAGATTTTAAATATACTGGGCCCTATACTGATAAAGACATCGGAGAAAAATATAACATCATAATTTCTAATGATAGGAATAAAGAACATAAGGATAGGAACTTTTATTCATAACTTTTAAATTAAGAAGTAGTAATGGTCTAATCAACCAAATAAGTTAAAAAACAAGAAAGGAAAGCTAACTTCGGGCGGAGCCGAAGTTGAAATACCCTTGCAGAATATTCTGTAAATTATATTCTCCAAAATTATTCATATGATGCATTCTTAATACTCATAAAAATCCCTACTTCCTAACTTTAAAAACACCAAAGTTATGGCATTTCCACTCGTTCAGTTATATGGCAGCTATAGAATATAGTCGGCCGATCCTTATGAAATTTGGTATGTCGGATTGATTGGTCAATTAATTGATTGATTGGTCAAAATTAAATCCATTGAATATCCAAACTTCCTAACCTTACAACCACCAAAGTTATGGTATTTCCGATCAATCAGTTATATGGCAGCTTTAGGATATAGTCGGCCGATCCTTATAAGATTTGGTAGGTCGGATTGATTGGCCAATTATAAAACCCATAGAAAATCTCAACTTCCTAACTTTACAAACACCTAGCTATAGTCGCGTACCTCGACTATTAGATACCCGTTACTCAGCTAAACAACTTAATATAAATATGCCTTCTAGTATGTTTTTTTTTTTTTTTTTTAAATAATGTAAATTATAGTATATATGTATACCCGTTACTCAGCTAAACAACTTAATATAAATATGCCTTCTTGTATTTTTTTTTTTTTTAACATAATGTAAATTATAGTATATATATATACCCGTTACTCAGCTAAACAACTTAATATAAATATGCCTTCTTGTATGTTTTTTTTTTTTTTTTAACATAATGTAAATTATAGTGACCACAGGAAAAAAGGAAAAAAAGTTCAAATTATCGATTTGAATTCGGCGATCTCTTAGTGCTGGCAGCTTTACAGCACGAGCAACAGCACCAGCGCTGCTTTAGCGCAGGCAGCTTTTGTCCTGCACCAGCAGCTGTGTTTATGTTTATGTCTTTGAGTGCAATAAATTGACTAGAAATATTAAACATACATACTTATATTGGCTAAACATTCTTAAATAGTATTATGTATGTTAAAGTCTAAATGTTTCCACAACACGAGTAACGGGTATAGCGAATAGCTTTTTTTGAAAGGAGTTATCTTTGCCGGGCAATTGCAACTGTGTACAATGTAAATACATACATATGTATATGCTTACATACATACACACATACGCCATTGTTTGTCTCAGACCTCCAATTTGGCTAACTAGATTTCATTTGCATAGTTCTTGAGAAATAGTTCGGTATTGACAAATGAAAACCATCGCAATTTCCTTTAATAGAAATCCTTGTCGAGAATTAACGTTGACTCTGTTGAGCACCTTGGCCATCTGTTCCAAAGTCATCCGTTAGAAGGCGCCATGAAAGGCGGAAATGTAGGCGCTAGCCAGGCTTAAGCGTTTAATGGGTTTTTGGGCGTTAGAGTGGGCGTGGCAAACTTTTATTAGAACAACCGATATTTATGGACGAAACAAATACATATCAATTAAAATTTTCATAATATCATCAAAACTGTGGTCACAGATTGTGGCTTCTGGGCGTCAGATGGGGTGTGGCACCATTTTGAAACAAACTTGCGCTGCGTAGGAACTCCTAAAATCTACATGCAAAATGCAAATCCTCTAGCTTTTATAGTTTCCGAGATCTCAGCGTTCATACGGACAGACAGACAGACAGACGGACAGACAGACGGACAGACAGACGGACAGACAGACGGACAGACAGACGGACAGACAGACGGACAGACAGAGGGACAGACAGGGACAGACAGACGGACAGACAGACGGACAGACAGACAGACGGACAGACGGACAGACAGACGGACAGACGGACAGACGGACAGACAGACGGACATGGCTAGATCGACTCGGCTAGTGATCCTGAACAAGAATATATATACTTTATAGGGTCGGAGACGCTTCTCTCTACCTGTTACATACTCTTGCACGAATACAATATACCCTTTTACTCTACGAGTAACGGGTATAAAAACTCTTCATTAATTCTATGCAGAAATATAAAATACATAACTAGATATAAATTCTTTCTGATTAAAAACAAGAAAGGAAAGCTAACTTCGGGCGGAGCCGAAGTTGAAATACCCTTGCAGAATATTCTGCAAATTATGTTCTCCAAAATAATTCATATGATGCATTCTTAATACTCATAAAAAATCCCAACTTCCTAACTTTAAAAACACCAAAGTTATGGCATTTCCGATCAATCAGTTATATGGCAGCTATAAGATATAGTCGTCCGATCCTTATGAAATTTGGTAGGTCGAATTAATTGGCCAAATATATAACCCATAGAAAATCCCAACTTTCTAACTTTACAAACACCAAAGTTATGGCATTTCCGATCAATCAGTTATATGGCAGCTATAGGATATAGTCGGCCCATCCTTATGAAATTTGGTACGTCGGATTGATTGGCCAAATATAATACCCATAGAGAGTCCCAACTTCCTAACTTAACAAACAGCAGAGTTATGGCATTTCCGATCAATCAGTTATATGGCAGCTATAGGATATAGTCGGCCGATCCCGGCCGTTCCGACTTATATACTGCGTGCAAAGGAAAGAAGGGTGTGTGCAAAGTTTCAATTCGATATCTTCAAAACTGAGAGACTAGTTCGCGTAGAAACAGACAGACGGACAGACAGACAGACAGACGGACAGACGGACAGACGGACATGGCTATATCAACTCAGGAGGTGATCCTGATCAAGAATATATATACTTTATAGGGTCGGAGATGTCTCCTTCACTGCGTTGCACACTTTTGACCAAAATTATAATACCCTCTGCAAGGGTATAAAAATAAATTGATAAATCACAAACAAAATATAAAATAACAAGAAAGGCAAGCTAACTTCGGGCGGAGCCGAAGTTGATATACCCTTGCAGAATACTCTGTAAATTATATTCTCCAAAATTATTCATATGATGCATTCTTAATACTCATAAAAAATCCCAACATCCTAACTTTAAAAACACCAAAGTTATGGCATTTCCAATCGTTCAGTTATATGGCAGCTATAAGATATAGTCGGCCGATCCTTATGAACTTTGGTAGGTCGGATTGATTGGCCAACTTCCTAACTTAACAAACACCAAAGTTATGGCATTTCAGATCAATCAGTTATATGGCGGCTATAGGATATAGTCGGCCGATCTTATGAAATTTGGTAGGTCGGATTGATTGACCAAATATAAAACCGATAGAAAATCCCAACTTCCTAACTTTACAAACACCAAAGTTATGGCATTTCCGATCAATCAGTTATATGGCAGCTATAAGATATAGTCGGCCGATCCTTATGAAATTTGGTAGGTCGGATTGATTGGCCAAATATAAAGCCCGTCGAAAATTCCAACTTCCTAACTTTACAAACACCAAAGTTGTGGCATTTCCGATCAATCAGTTATATGGCAGCTATAGGATATAGTCGGCCGATCCCGGCCGTTCCGACTTATATACTGCGTGCAAAGGAAAGAGGGTGTGTGCAAAGTTTCAACTCGATAGCTTTAAAACTGAGAGACTAGTTTGCGTAGAAACAGACAGACGGACAGACGGACAGACGGACATGGCTATATCAACTCAGGAGGTGATCCTGATCAAGAATATATATACTTTATAGGGTCGGAGATGTCTCCTTCACTGCGTTGCACACTTTTGACCAAAATTATAATACCCTCTGCAAGGGTATAAAAAGATGATCAAATTTTCCAATCTTTTAGAGGTTAATTACACAATATAATTTTGTACTTAAAAACACTTAAATTTCATAAATATAATAATTAGAAAATAACTTCATTTTATTACATTATTTTTCACACTGTACCAAGAGTACTTAAGGGATACTCAAGGGATAACCCAAGGCATGGTTCGAGCTGACCGTAAAACGATCACCCAGATTATGGAACATAAATGCTGCCGCGCCGCTGCCGGCATTCACGGCAGCGTAACTGCATTTCCTTAGCTGTAAAGTACATTGTTAGATATAAGCTAATTTAATTAATAAAGAAACCTCATAAAGAAACTAACGATTCTTTTCTTTTGGACTTGGGGAAAAACTGGGCGATACATTATAATTGTCTCTTAAAATAGGTAATCTACATTTTAGAACAACAAAGAATATGAAAAAAAAAATGAGTCTCCTTCATTTGTATTATTTTAAAACTATTAAATGGCACAAAAAAAAAACACACAATACATGAATGGTTGTTTCTACTAACTAGCCCCAGAACTAAAACAACAAAATACATTAAAAAGAAAAAATGTCTACCAACTATTTTATTGATTATACTATACTATAAAAAAGTTAAACAACAATATTTATAACAAGAAAGGAAAGCTTACTTCGGGCGGAGCCAAAGTTGATATACGCTTGCAGAATACTCTGTAATTTTTTTCTCCAAAATTATTCATATGATGCATTCTTAATACTCATAAAAAATCCCAACTTCCTAACTTTAGAAACACCAAAGTTATGGCATTTCCAATCGTTCAGTTATATGGCAGCTATAGGATATAGTCGGCCGATCCTTATGAAATTTTATAGGTCGGATTGATTGGCTAAAAATAAAACTCTTAGAAAATCCCAACTTCCTAACTTAACGAACACCAAATTGGCATTTCCGATCAATCAGTTATATGGCGGCTATAGGATATAGTTGGCCGATCCCGGCCGTTCCGACATATATACTGCGTGCAAAGGAAAGAAGGGTGTGTGCAAAGTTTCAATTCGATAGCTTTAAAACTGAGAGACTAGTTTGCGTAGAAACAGACAGACGGACAGACGGACATGGCTATATCAACTCAGGAGGTGATCCTGATCAAGAATATATATACTTTATAGGGTCGGAGATGTCTTCTTCACTGCGTTGCACACTTTTGACCAAAATTATAATACCCTCTGCAAGGGTATAAAAATAATAATATCATTTTTTATGCAGAAGAATTATTTAAATAAAATATGAATAAAAGCAAGTTATATTCCATATTATCAAAGCTTTTAGATTTATTTGAAGTGATTTTAACAATGATTGCTCTATATATATAAAACTGTTCACTAATATGTAGAACCTGTGTTCAGTCTACTGCTTGTCCCGATAGTTTGAGAGCGACCCGATCAGCTGATCGTTCGCTCATCTGGACCTGTGTAGGGCGAGAGCATAGAAAAAGGACCGCAACCAGAAGCAACAATCTGCGACATTCTGGTCGAACAACGCACAACATCCGCCGCCGGTCTAACGGAATTGGCACTTTGTCATACACTTTTAAATCAGGAATCAGAATAATTATGACGCTTTGAATTTACCCTTTTGTGTTTGCCTTTGCCTGGGAACCTCTCTTACAATGACCCCTCTTTGACCTAATACAAGGGGACACAACTGAACATGGTGGCCCATGAGGAGAACCTGCAAAGCAAATACACATCTTAAAAGGTTTCGTTAGATCGCGGCTGCGTCAGATCGACACGCCGGCTTAACGAAGCGGTGCAAAGAAAACATCGATACATAAGCACATCCTTCCTCTTTGTGGTGTGGTTCTTGTATGCAAACTGAGTGAGTGACCAAGTTGTGGGCGAGACAAGTATTACAGATTTATCAATAATATAATTATTCGGGTTGGAGAGTTGCGCAGTCCTTAGTCGTACACTTGGCAACATGAAACCTGAGTCGGATGTTTCAGATTTGGACAAGTTGGTGAATCTGCAATCAGATCGGCACCAAGCTCTTAGGTCTGTGTTACAGAATTTTAGGAAAGATGATAGAATTCGAGGGGCGTTATATGAACGCCTTTTGCGCTCTTGACGAAGACTTCGTCAGGCTTGGACCAGAAAATACTACGCCGACATCAGCCGCCGGGAACACCGACCCGGATTTGCGAGTAAACATGCCGCAAATGTCGGTGCCTAAATTTTCCGGTGCTTGTGTGGACTTGCCAGGCTACTTCGACGCCTTCACATGACTAATCCATAATAACAACAATCTGAGCAATGTCCAAAGATTGCACTTTCTCAAGGAGTCGTTGCCCATCAGTCGTGATAATGACATTCGTCAGATGCAGCTCACAGATGTAAATTATGCGTGGCTTGAGGAATGATGATCAAAAGGTACAACAATTCTCGCCTCGTTTTCTCACACCATATGAACGCAATATATGCGTTGCCCAGATTTCAAAAGGACAGCACCGACTGTTTGCGGTCGATGCTAAGCACGGCCAATGTTTGCCTAGCTGCCTTGGACGGGGAATCGCAGCACTGGTTGGCGCATTACGTAGCATCGAAGCTGCCCAAGGAAACCCATAACGCTTGGGAGCACCAACAAGGAATCTCTTCAACGGTTCCATCTTATAGGGATTTGGAATCATTTCTGAACGATCGGCTAGTCATAATGGATGCGATTGAGAATCGAAGCTCGTCGAACGACTCCAATGCTGGCCCAGGTTCAACAGACCCGACCAAACGCGTGCGAGTGCATAATGCACAGGAGTAACCCTTGTTATCACTGTGGCGGCGACCACATCCTGCGTCGCTGTCCACCGTTCTTGGCGCTGGACTGTTACAATCGGAAGGATATAGTCAGCAGGGCTAAATTATACGTCAATTGCTTGAGTAAGTCGCTGCCAGGTTTGCGGTCAGCGCCATCATATGTTGCTTCATTTCTCGGTTCCGGCGCAGAACCAGCCTTCGAACCGAGCTCAATCGCATCCTGCCCGGCCCAGGGAAACAGTGTCTGCTCACAACATACAGTCCAGGTCGGATCAAAATCCATGTTATTCGGCGACGTCATCCAACCTTTCCTCTAAAAATGTACTTCTCGATACGGCTCGTATTTATGGTACGAAACCCGATCAACGGATCTGAGGCAACCATAGTATCTGAACACTTTGTTCAGTCCCTTCATTTGAAACGATATGTTCTCAATTCCGTAACATCCTGCCTCCCCAGTCTCAGATTCTCGCCGAAGCGATGGGATCACATCCAAGGCCTCCCGTTGGCAGATCCAAATTATTACCGGTTAAAACGAGTTGATCTCATCTTGGGACCTGTTGGCATGCTGCCAGACACGAAGATTGGATTGCCCGACTAGCCCATAGCTCAAAATACCCGTTTGGGATGGATACTATCTGGGCGAGCAGAAGGAGTTAGAAAATCAACCGAACTACGCTGTCATCGAGTAACTTTGGACACGGAGTCATTGCTCAAACGATTTTGTAAAGTCGAGTCGGTTCCTGATCACTCTACGGAAACGGAGGATAATACGCGCGTCGATCGGTTGGCAGCTACGTAGTACGATTGCCTTTTAAAACATATTTGGATACAACAATGGTATTGGGGAGATCTCATCAAATGGCGCTGAATCGGTTTATGCAATTGGAAAGGCGTCTGTCGAACAATCCGGAGCGGTGGAACAAATATGTGGAGGAGATCAAGGAGTACTTTTTGGTTGAGCAAATAGCGCCTGCTGTGGGCAGTGAGAACAGTCTAGCTTCATGCGTACTCCCGCACCATGCGGTCTTCAAGGAGGAACTCCATTCGACCAAACAAACAATTGTATTCGATGCCTTCTCAAGAACTAGTAACGGGAGATCATTGAGCGACATACTTTGTATCGGACCCAATTTGCAGAACGACATGTCATCGGTTATACTCAATTGGCGGAAATATCGTTTTGTTTTCACGGCGGATATACAGAAGATGTATCGCTGTATAGATGTTCATTTTATGGTGGGCGGCGGATGGAGCCATCAATGTTTATGCGTTATCGACATTGACCTTTGGAACGGCATCAGCGCCGTTCACAGCTATCAGAGTTATTCAACAGCTGGCAAAGGATGAGCAGCTTTCATTTTCTAAGGCCGAGGAGGTGCTGATGAACGAAATATATGTAGACGACATTCTTTCTGGAGGACATACTATAGATGAGGCAGAGAATAAACGGTTTCAGGTATCGGGTGCTATAAAATCCGCACGCATGGAGTTGCGAAAGTGGGCCAGCAACAATTTGAAACTTTTCCTCTCGATTCCGTCAGAGTACCATTGCACTCAGACCCTGTTAGGTTGGGACACTACAAATCCTATAAAGGCTTTAGGAATGTATTGGCTCCCAAACAAGGACTGTTTTAAGTACCAGATCAACTTCGAGATTCCAGTCAGCTCCACAAAGAGGATGATCTTATCCAGTATGGCAAGGTTGGTTGACCCGCTGGGTCATTGCGCCGGTCATCATCTCAGGAAAGCTTATATGGAAGGAGGTTCTGGACTGGGACGATGCGGTTCCTGATAATATCGCTGAGCGATGGCGAGTATTCCGAGACAACCTGCTGAATATCGGCGAGATAAGCATAGCTCGATGTATCCATTAAGCCCCATCTTCAATATCCTTAATGCAGATGCATGCGTTTTGCGACGGTTCTTTCACATCTTATGCAGCTGCTGTGTACCTTAGAGTAGAGCATCAGGACGGGAGATGCTATTCATCTCCGATGCAAAATCAAAGGTTACTCCCGCGAAGCCCTTAACTAAACCTCAAACAGAGTTAAGTGGAGCGGTATTGGCCATCAAATTGGTGAGGTGGCTAACTATGGCTAAGTGTCTGAGCCCCTTTTCGGTCCAGACTTTCTATTGGACGGATGCTACAACTGTGTTGCACTGGTTGCATGGAGACGTCAATAGATGGAAGACCTTTGTCGCGAATAGAGTCGCCTTCGTATTGGATCATTCCTCGCCAGTTCAGTGGAGACACGTTGGCACTACCGAGAATCCAGCGGACTGCGCTACACGCGGTCTCACTCTCATCGAGCTAAAGGGCCAGAGTGGCTCATACGCAATCAAGGCCATCGACAGATTTCGGCCAAGGACGCCTTGGGCCCTTAAGTATTGAAGAGCTCGACTACGCTTTATTAGCCGTCGTGCGGCTCGTACAGCGGCAATCGTTCGCAACCGACATGTCTGCAATAAGAAACTCCAAACGTTTGCCCTCGCGGAGCAAATTATTAAATTTGTCGCCGATATTAGAGGAAGTCATCTTGCGGGTGAGGGGACGACTTCGCCATTCTAGTTTGTCGCACGAATGTCTTCATCCGATAATCCTGCCAAGTTCTCATCATTTACCAGAATTAGTAATACGTTACTACCACTATCAAACCCTGCACCGAGGTGCGCAGTTGAATTTGACACAAACCCTTCAGCGTTTTTGGATCCTGACAGGACGGTAAGCAGTTCAAAGGGTTATATGAAAATGCGTTCGCTGCTTCAGAACGCGACCAACTACTACGGGTCAGATTATGGGACACTTGCCCGTTCATCGAGTCAACCCTCCTAGTCGACCATTTATTGCCACTGTTGTCGACTACACAGGCGCAATAGAGACGAGGTCTACGAGGCAACAAAGGCGGTGCATTTGGAGGCGGTGCATTTGGAGGCGGTGACAGTTCTTACCACAGAGCATTTTTTACTGGCTCTGGAAAGGTACACCGGGCGACGAGAAATGGTTCAGCACCTTTTGGTGCAGACAATGTAATGAACGTGGCACTTCAATCCTCCTCTGTCACCTTACTGTGGTGGGACGATCTAGAAGTGCTTATCCCAGCGCACTTTCTCATCGGAGACTCAATGCCGGCACCGCCGGAATATGAACCACAATCCAGATCCTTCGCATAGCAGTTCCTCATCTAGCAGACGATGATACGAAATTTCTGGAACGCTTAGAGGCGAACTTTCTCTAGAGGGGTTCTGTTGGTGTATATGGCAGACGCTGTTTCTTGTATAAATTTTCAATGATCTCGAGCTAGTGTTTGACGCCTTTTAATGCTGCAACAAATAGGGTACATATGCCACAATATATTTAATTATTCCTCTATCACTGTCGCACTGACATGCAAAAGTCATTGACAATTTTTGATGGTTTCGGGACATGTAAAAATATTTTCAATTTTGGATCGGATAATCAAGAAGTAGCAGTTGTGCTGACTTAGCCGTTGAATGTTTGCAAAAAGAAAAATTTGAATTGGCATTGATGTATAAATCCGATGTCAGCGCTGCTGGCAGAATGCTGACCTTGAATTCACATCCGCTACACAGCCTTATGCAGCAGACTACGATTCGCGACAAGAAAGCCGCGATATATGATAATAGAGGTAAGAGCTCGGGAAAAAAAGAAATATCAATTTGTTGTGCTAATGAAGTAAGTATAAATAGTTGTAAGGGCGGCAGAGAGTCAAGATTTTGAGATGATAGGAAAAAGTATTTTAGTCAGAACATAATACTCTAAAAGGTTCATGCAAGTCATAGTTAGATCTACAATGATTGAATAATTGTAACTCAATCTATTTGACGCAGAAAAGTTATGCTGACCTACCAAGTCGGGGTTATCAATCTCACTTCGAATAAGTTTGTAAATAAAGACAGTACCAAGCGTAGTTCTATGGTTTGCAAGGAAGGGTAAATAAATTAACAGTAGTCTACTAGAACAAGAAGGTAACAAGACTTGCATCCCAGTTCAAGCACCGAAAAGCAAAACGTTTTTCGACGAATTTAATTCGGACACAAGGATCATCGAAGTTTGTTGACCATCTTTTGAAACTAAGCACGCCTCCAAATAAGGAAATCAATTAGAAACTCTACCAGGTCAAGTTTCCGAGCAAGAAATAAGTTATTTACAGAGAGTAATTGTCAAGATTTGAGATTATAGAAAATATATATTATAGTCAGAACATTATAGTCTGAAAGCCTTTTTCGAGTCATAGTTATTTCTACTATGATTTATTATGAGGGGAATGTATTTTTAGTTATCTACTTGGCACAGAAAAGTTAAGCCGACCTACCAAGTCGGCGCTATTAATCTCACCACACATTAGGTTATAAGTGGCTAGGAAGGGAAAATCAAATAACAGAAGTCTACTAGAATAAGAAGTTAAGTCTTGCATCCCAGTTTGGGCGTAAAGCAAAAGACATTTTTTGTATATACAGTTCCTATCGTTGTGAGTTTGGGCATATTCTCTTCATGTGGCTCGGCAGAAAAGCTCGGGATATTTTTTCGTTCTTGTAAACAAGCAGTTCATTGCAGTTCAATAAGCGATGGTCAATAAGCAACAGACGATTAGAAATTAACAATTTATTTTAACATAGAGAAAAACTAATAAAAATAAATTAGCGTCACACTTTTTGCCAAGATAGTTAAGTAGCATAAGCTTACTTGATGATTATGTACTGAGCTTATTCAAAAGCTCAAAATATACATATAATGAATTTCTTTTTACCTTTTTGTTAGCCTAAGCATTTTTGTTCCTTCCATTTACCAAAAAAAAAACGTTAAATTTGTCCATCGCAAATCATACTTGTACGATGACAAACTGTTTCTCCTCTAACATTGCAATGATCAAAACCCGTGTCTCGATATGCTAATTGGCGCAACATGCTAGCAATATCCGGAGGCTTTAAACATTCCGATGGACGTGTTTTAGGATTAGAGTTGGAGATAAAGATGCCTTTTTTTAGCCCTAGTGGGTCGCTGACTGTGTCTAACCACCACCGCTCTAAACCAATCTAATTAGTATTATTTACAGCAAAAAATAGAGAATTAATTAATATTTTTATGGACCTATTGTGATGAGATACAGTAAAGGCTTATTTATGATTGTTTTGAAAGACATAAAAAATGATATGTATTTACGATGCTATTGGGCATATTCGGTTGAGCAGTGTGTAATAATAAAATTTAAAATTGATTATGTCATTTAACAGATCAGCGCAATGGTCGAGGCCCGACCATAAAATACCCGGTACTTGGTAAAACAATCAATAGTATATCACCTTAGTGTTTAAGTAAAGTGTATATTTAAATTTTCACCTTTATGACTAAAACTAAGTTTTGAAGATAACTAAATAAACTAAAAACGATTTTGAAATTGAGCTTATGGAAGTTATAGTCCTGTCATTTCGTTTTGTGTAATTGATAGTAATGAACCAAAATGAACCCACAGAGGAAGTGCTAGTAATACGTTTTTTATTTAATCGTAATGGGATACCTACATTAAATAGTTGCTAAGGAAACGATAGGATGATCTGACGGACAAGCCGACTAATACTTATGAAGCTCATTATATAGTTGTTACAGGAGGTTCGAAAAATAAGTTGCGATCCTGGCAATTAAAAATTTCGCTGTGCAAGTAATTTTAAGAGTCTCCACAAGTATCGGATATAAGTCGAGACATAAACATGTGTTAATAATAACTTATCTTAACTGCCTTAAAGAGCTTGAGTACTTTAAAGGGAAATGAAACACAAAAGTCATGCAATAAATCTTTGTTTTACTCACTTATTATAAAGAACAATGTCAGGTCTCCATATATGATCGGAAGGAACATGTAACATATGAACTCCACCATATTCTTTTGGTTCCCATCGAAGTTTGTAATCGTACCAGGACTGTAAAAAAATAATATAGGAAAATTCTTATAGATATTCATATTTAAATCTATATATATAAAAATGGTGCAAAAAATGTACGCCATCGCAAAACAAGAGAACGGCTGGGCCGATTTGGCTCAAATTTTTTTTCAGTTGTTTGTAATTGCCAGAAGAAGGTTAATAATAATAATAATAAGAAAATTTTGGGAAAACCTGCCGGAATAGTCGCTATCGGCTCAACAGCAGTCTCTGGAAATAATGCCTTCATTGTTGTACATAAAACTGTAAAAAACGAGTTAACGAAACATTGCCAAAGTTTTAATTGGAAATAATGCCTCCTTGGACGGCGTTCACGCAATGCGATACATTCTCAGAATGTCCGCAATAATCGAACGCAAGAGGTGCCCGAATTGCACAGCTTCGCGCTGCATTCGGATACAATTCCGAAACACCCTACAAAGATCATAGCTGCGTTGTTATTGGTTCATTGTCTGTCGTATGTCAGCATTGCAATGCACTGAAGTTTCGATTGGAAACCCCCGGCATATGCTGTGCAGGTGGTAAAATTAAATTCCCCGTTTTGGCTCATCCACCAGAGCAATTGTATTCGCTACTATGTGGAAATTCAGCCCAATCAAACAGTTTCCTAAGCTTCCACAAAAATATAACGGATGCTTTTAAATGACGTCATTTGGAGCCGAGGTTGTTCATCAACCAAGCTACAATCCGAGTTATAAGGTAATGGCGTCTCTTTATTATCAAAATGAACAACTCTCATTTTTTTCAAAATTGCATCCCTACATTCAGATTCAATGGCAAATTCACCATCGAGCGGGCGCTTTGTTACCACCACCAAACAAAGATCATAAATTCTTTCATATCTAATTCATTGGTGATGCGGAAGATGAACTAAATCAGCATTGTGCAATTTTCACTGCAACTAAACGTGAAGTTATACAACAATTGCAAAATCTTATGCATGAGCGTAATGAATTGGTCAGATTGTTTAAAACCGCATTGGATACAATGCATTCTGACGACCACAAAATCATTATAAGCGCTGACAAGAGATCCACTGGAAGCCATGCAAGACAATTTAATTTAAGTCGCAGTGGTGATTATTGGCGAGAATGCGGAATCAAGCGATATTGTTCTCAAGCGTCGGGATGATGGCCAATTGCAGCGAGTTTTTGAGACTCATCGGTCATTTGATGCACTTCAATACCCGTTGATGTTCTGTCGTGGAGAAGATGGGTATCACTTCAACATAAAGATGGTCAATCCAACGACAGGTTTGTTTACAAGTCATCACTTCTTTTTGATTCTACAACTAAGTTTGAATTCAAATTTTAGGAGAAGAAACGAATAAGAAGGTCAGCTCTATGAATTGTTATGCGTATCGATTGATGATTCGACTTAATGTTGACAATCATCTGTTGAGATACCGCCGTTTGTTTCAGGAGTACTGTGTCGACATGTACGTCAAAGTAGAAACGGAGCGTCTCAATTTCATTCGTTTCAATCAGTCGAAGTTGCGCTCAGATGAGTACATTCACTTGCGTGACGCCATCGCTACTGAAGGACACGCTGCCAACATCGGTTGTTTGACCATTCTCTCAGCTACTTATATTGGAAGCCCGCGCCATGTGCATGAGTACGCTCAAGATGCGATGACGTATGTCCGTAATTACCGACGCCCGGATTTATTCATCACGTTCACATGCAATCCGAAATGGCCCGAAATTACGAATCTGTTGCTTGCAGGACAAACATCTAGCGATCGACCTGACATCACTGCACGAGTATTCAAGCCAAATATCACAGTACTTGAGAATAACATCGTTAAGCTGAAGGTTTTTGGCGTAGTACTCGGTTGAGAGGCAGAAGCGTAGCTTACCACATGCACACATTTGGATCTTCGACAAGATCCGACCAGATCAAGTTGATTCGAATATTTCAGCCGAAATACCAGATAAACAAACTGATCCCGAGCTGCTTTCCATTGTGACAACGAGCATTATCTATGACCCTTGCGGAGTCCACAACCCAGAATCAGTATGCATGGATAACGGAAACTGCACAAAACGATTTCCCCGTCCGTTGACGGCTGAAACAATCAGTGGACACGATGGATATCCATTGTATAGTCGTCGCTCTCCAGATGACAACGGCAAATGGATCGAAGTAATGGTGAAACGTACCGAAACAAACGTAACAGTAATCGTGGATAACCGCTGGATCGTTCCATATTGCCCGCTTTTGTCGAAAACGTTCTCAACGCATTGCAATGCTGAGTACTGCAACTCTATCAAATCCATCAAATACGTTTGCAAATATGTGAACAAAGGGAGCGACATGGAGGTGTTTGGCTTTGCTGATCCGAATGCAAACGATGAGGTGACGAAATTTCAACTTGGACGCTAGGTTAGTTGTAACGAGGCCATTTGGCGGCTGTTTTCATTTCCGATTCATGAACGTCACCCGACTGTCGTCACTTATCTGTTCACTTGGAGAACGGCAAGCGTGTCTACTTTACGGACGCGAACGCAGCGCAAAGAGTAGAATGCTCGATGGCGGATAAACGAGTTTAGGAGGCAGTTGACCGAACGATGAAGAATTAACGAGGTGATTCGAAACTATTTGGTGGGGCTTTGATATTGCTGACCTGAGATTTTCGTCAAACGCTTCCCGTCATTCCGAAATCTACGGCTGCCGATGAAGTTAATGCATGCCTGAAATCGTCCTCTTTGTGGCGATATATATGTCAAGAAGTTTAAATTGTCCACGAATATGAGAGTCGCATTCCAGAATGACCCCTCCGCTGCTGCATTCTCGAGACAACTGCTGGCGCTTGGCAAGGGCGAAATTCCTTTTAAAGTTTCGATTGGACTAATATCGTTCCCAGCAAATTTTTGCGAGTTCACATCGTCGAAAGAGGAACTCATCACAAAAGTGTTTCCCGACATTGCACAAAATTATAAAAATCTCGATTGGATTAGTGAACGGGCAATACTAGCAGCGAAGAATAAGGACGTAGATAGTTTGAATTTCGTTATTCAAAGTCAAATCGCTGGAGAACTACATTCATACAGATCCGTTGACAGCGTAACCGACGAAGATGAGGTGACCAACTATCCGACAGAATTTTTGAACTCACTGGATGTGCCAGGAACTCCGCCGCATAATTTGCAACTGAAAGTGGGATCAATTATTATAATGCTGCGGAATCTAAATCATCCGAGATTATGCAACGGTACGCGGTTGTCCGTTAAATAACTGATGAACAACGTGATTCATGCGACGATTATTAAGGGCAAATTTAAAGGAGAGGAAGTTTTTATCCCACGAATTCCGATTATTCCAACAGATCTTTCATTCCAATTCAAGAGGATTCAGTTCCCAGTTCGATTAGCATTTGCGATGACAATCAATAAATAGCAAGGCCATTATTTATTTTTGCACCGGATATTATAAATATTGTTTACCACATCGCTCTCCACTGATTTTGAGTCAAATAAATTTTTATGAAATTTGAATTACCAGTGTTTTATTATTACTCTGGGGTTATATGAAGTCGTGAAATTGGGGCGAGACAAAGTTCGCCGGGTGCTCTAGTTTATATATATTTTTAGATTTATATTTATGTTCAAGTCTTGACCCTGTAGAAATAATATTTATTTGACAGCGGCCATGTCGGATTTAACTCAACAATTTTTTTTTTTTTTTTTTTTTTTTTGGGCTGAGGGGGGAAAATGCCTTCTGCATCTCACACTACCGTCGTATGTGTGGTATGTGGGGCTTGCACCCACTAAAAACCCCTCCTCATCAGGCCTGTATCCACTTCGGAAAAGCTTCCGCATTACTTCAAAGTGGGGCCTCTTGCGCGCGATGCGCGTTCATCTACTCATACAAAGCTCTAAGGCTCGCCTCTACTTAAATGCCAATATATACCGTAGAAAATATCCAGTGGCACCCAAGGAGAGGCGATCCCCAGAGCCCGTCTGATGGTCTGCGTCCAGCCTGCCCTTTTTATACCCTTGCATCAAGGTCTAATTTCTTCAAGCGCAGAATGTCTCCGATAAAAGCGGCTACTGCTCTCCAGTTCTCTTCGCTTTCGCACATCTTGGCTACTTCGAAGTGGGGCCTCCTGCGCGACATGCGCTCTCGTCTCAATGCAAAGCTCTACGACGCGTCCGTTTCTCGTCTATCAAGATCGTTTTTCTTTGACCTTAAGATCGTTCCAACATAGGCTTTTACGTGATTCCAGGCCGCCTCACTGCTTATCATTCGATCAACTATGTTTTCAGGCGATATTTCTCCAATGGCATCCGTTAGTCCGGTGCGTTCTGATCGAAACCGCTCACAATGGAATATAGTGTGTTCTACACTGTCCCTCTCGGCGTCTTCATAAATGCACGTAGCTTGTGAGCTTTTCGCGATAGTGTGCAAAAAGGCCCGGAAATAGCCGTGGCCGGTCAGCATTTGAGTTAGGTAGTAATCAACGTTTCCGTTTTTCCTTTTTGTCCACCCCTTGAGATTGGGTATAAGCCTAGCTGTCCATTTTCCCGAGCATTCATGCTCCCACCTATTTTGCCACAAGTTCAGGGTCTCTTCTCTGCACAGCTCTTTTGTTTGTCTTGTCGCTACTCCACTTTGTTTTAGCTGGTAGACTTTTTGGCGTTCTCTTGCTAAGAGATCGATCGGTATTACACCCGCAGTGACTAGAGCTGCTGATCCTGATACCGTTCTATAGGCGCTGATTATCCTCAATGCTATTGTCCTTTGAACTTCGAGCAAGGGTTTAAGTCTGCACTTTACGCGTAGGGTGTTAGCCCAAACCTCACATCCATAAAGCAGGATTGCGTGGTTCACTTCCATTAGGAGTTTGCGTTTCGACTGGATTGGTCCACCTATGTTTGCCATGAGTCTGCTAAGTGATTTTGCAGTGTCGGTCGCTCGGCTTTTAGCGTGCTTAATTTGAGCCTTAAACGTCAGTTTGGGCTCAAGACGAACTCCTAGATATTTTATCACTTTCTGCGTCCTAATGATATTTTCTCCTACTCTCATATCTATTTCTAGTGGAAACTGCTTCGTTGTTACTAGCAACAACTCGGTTTTTTCCGTGGCCAGCTGCAAACCGTTATTGTCCATCCATCCTTTCACCCGGCGCATCACCTGGTTTAGCTTACGCTGTATGTTTTCGGGGTTACGAGCCGAGATAACTGCAACTATATCGTCTGCGTATCCTACTAAGGTCGTGTCTTCCGGCATTTCTATGCGCAGTATTTCGTCGTAGCTAATATTCCATAGCTCGGGTCCCAGTATTGATCCTTGCGCTGCTCCTGATGTTACCTTTACACATTTCTCGCCTGCCTTTGTTTGGTACAGTAGCTTTCTGTTTTCGAGGTAGCTTTGTAATATTTTCAAGAGGTATCCACCGATTTTGAATTTCTGTTCTAGTGCGTCTGTAATATTTTCCCATTTAACGCTGTTAAAAGCGTTTTTGACATCCAGTGTTGCTAAGAGTACTATAGGTCTCGAGTAGTGATTTCCTTGTTGACTTCGTAGTGCTTCGTAATATACCTTTTGAATTGCCCCTATTGTGGACCTCCCTGGTCTAAAACCGAACTGCATAGGAGAGAGTCCTCCGGCTCTGTTAACTGCTGCTGCTAGACGAGGTTTGATCATCTTTTCTAGGAGCTTTCATGTAGTATTTAACATACATAATGGTCGATATGCTGATGGCGATAAGGGATCTCCTTTGCCCTTGCTTATCAGAACCAGCCGTTGCAGTTTCCATTGCTCGGGAAATAGTCCCGTTCGGATGCAAGCATTAAACATATCGAGTAGAAGATTAGGTCGCCTCTCTGCAATTGCTTGCAGGACCTTCGCAGGTATGTTATCGGGTCCCGGGGCTTTCCTACTTTTTAAGCTTTTTGTTGCTCTGACAAGTTCTTCCAATGTAAACATGTCTACTCGTTCTTCAAGGTCGGACACCGTTCTTCTCGACGGCCTAATCTCATGAGTAGGGAAGAGTGTTCTGACGATATTGTCCATCTGATCTACCTGTAGATCCGGCAAGGGTCTCCGGGACCTAAGTTTCTTCATGACGATTTTGTAGCCTAGTCCCCATGGGTCAGAGTTGACATCATTGCAAAGGCCCTTCCATTTATTAATCTTGGATTTCCGGATAGCAATATTAAGATCCTTCTTAGCTTTTTTGTACTCCTGCTCCTGGGTAGTAAATATTCCTCTACATCTTGCTCGGGTGAAGCGGCGTCTAGTTTTAAGGCATTTCTCTCTTAAGATTTTTATTTCATTTGTCCACCAGTATGCTTCTTGACCTTGCCTGTGTGGGTTTCCCCGTTTTGGCATTGCGGCGTTGCACGCTTTTTTTATAATTGACATAGTGTCGTTGACTATATTGTCGTCGTTTTGCCGTATAGTATTAGCTTTTCTATCAATTTCGTTAATGAGAGTTGTTTTGCTCAGTCTATTTACGTTCCATCCCTTTTTTCCTAGGCTAAGGCGATTTTCAGAACGATTTTGATCGCCTTGTGTCAGCTTGTAGGATATATACTCGTGATCGCTTCCGTTAAAGATCTCTAATACTTTCCATTCGGCAACCTTGTTTGCCATTTCTTCCGTCACTAGCGTTATGTCCGGGATTGTTCCTTCATTTCCTGGTCGTCTAAATGTAGCGGTTGATCCTATGTTTGCAACTACCATTCCCAGCCTTGCCGCCATGTTTAGAATTTTTCTGCCTCTGGAGTTGGTTGATGACATGCCCCATTCTTCCGCTCTTGAGTTAAAGTCACCTGCTAATAGGACTTTTCCCTGAGCTTGCTTGGCAGCATCTTCGATATCTTCGAGTTTTCTTTGGAAAGTCGTAATGTCATCGGAGGGTGTTAGGTAGCAGCTAATAATGGTCCAGTCCGCAACTTGTGCTGATACGTAACAATTCCGTCTAATGGGGGTATGGTGTGTAATGGTGCTGAATACTGGGATCCATAAAGCCGCGGTTTTCGTCTCATCTTCTATCCACAGACCGTCCTCCCGAGTTTTGTATTGTTCGCTGATAATGGCTAGATCTACATGATGCTCCAATGCTATTTGGAGCAGCAGATCATTGGCCGTTCTGCTTCTGTGCATATTTGCTTGTAGGACTTTCATTCTCTGCTTTTACTTGCGCCGCTATGACATTTGTTTGTCCCCGGAAGGTGGTTTAACTCTTTCCTTTTTTCCTCTGCGCAAATACAACATCTTACTGGGTTTTTGCATTCTTTTATTTTGTGCCCAGCCTCTCCGCATCTGATACATAGGTTTCTTCGATCTGGCCCCTTACAGTCCCTTTGCGTGTGTCCCCCTCTAAAGCATTTGAAGCATCGCATAGTGTCGATGCATTCTTTTACTCGACACAGGGTCCAGCCAATCCTGATTCTTCGGTCCTTCAGTATTTTCGCTGCATCTTCTGTCGCTAAGGTAACGAAGGCTCGTCGTTGCTCCGAGCTATTTACTCCAGTCAGATTAATTCTGATTTCTTCGGTAGTATCTCCTATCCCGGTTTTAATTGCGGAAATGATCTCGCTTTCCTCTGTAATACTATCAATATCTCGAATTTCCAGTTTGGTTTGCTGTTTCATGGTCCTAACCGTTGCATCACCCTTGAGCGTGGTCTTGATAGTCTCGCATAATAATTCGGCTTTGCTTCCTCTGGACAGTTCTAGGAGCATGTCACCTGATCTTGTTTTTCTTATCGACAGGATATTGCTGACATCTTTTTCTGGTTTCACGCTAATTCGTAGGTCCCTCAGAACCTGTGCATAGCTCTTTCCTTCAGTTAGCCTTACTAGCACAGCATCTGGTCGAGATCTTAATTTTGTCCTAGGTTTATCTCTCTTTTCACCATTAACGTCTCTTTTTATATTTCGTTCATCCGATTTTGCCTCTTTTTTCCGTTTTTTGTTAGTTACCATTTGAAAGCCATCATTTGATTCTTTATCTCTGCCTTTTTTGCTTGCGTTCTGTAATGCTGGGCTGGTAGCTGCTCTCTTTTGGGTTGACGATAGCGGGGTATCGACTATCTTCAAGGCCTTCGGTATTGCCTTACTCATGTCATTTAGTTTTTCGATTTCAGCTTTCTTCCAGCTCGCTCTGTAGCTTTCTATTACATCGAGAAGCTCCGTGAGTTCAGCTGTACCGTCCTTAACTTCCATGCTGATATTTCTTTGTTTTTGCATCGCATGCTTCATCTTCCTTATTATTGCCTTGCACTTGGTCAGAGATTCTTCCTCTAATGTTCTCATCTTGTATATTAGTTCCTGTCGCGGGGAGCTTCGCTGTGTTGTCGGTGCTGTCTCTTTCCTGTGTGTAGCAGGAGTTTGAAGGTCAATCTGCTGTGGTGCTTCGGAATCCTTTCTTTTTTTCGGAGTGTTCTGTTCAGCAAGTTCATTATTTTCCTTCCTTTCAATGGTCGTGTTTCCTTGGGGTGACCTACCCATCAAGTTGCTCTTCCGGAAAGCTTCTTCCATATTGTTTGGTGTTAATTGGGTTGCCATCTTGCATAAGTGGGTCCAAACTCTACGCCGCTATCTCCTCACCTATGTACAGTTGTCCAAAATGTCCCCATGGGTCCCTATGCAAGCAGTGAGGTCCATGCGAGGGTTGACACAAAGCTTCATGGGCGGTTGTGTTCAGAGCCAGGACAGACGCGAAGCAGGAATCATTTCAACTGCACCTGTACCGCCGAGTCAACGGCGATGTGATTTGAACGTACGGAGAGACTTGCTAAGTTTTAACTGGACGGAGGCGAACGTAACATTATCCCGATAGCCGTTTCTCCAAAATGTCACTCTTGCGTACTAAGGTGTCAGAATGCTGCATTCGTCAAGCCCGATATCATCAAATCGTCTTTTGTGTGCATAATCGTAAGTCAATTTATCGTTCCTGTGTCTTGCCGTGACTGGGGGACCGCGGGTATGTCAAGCCCGTCACCCGGTTGTGGGTGCCCCTGCGGGGGGCAACAATTAAACAATTAACAATTAAAACATTACTCGCAGAGTAAAAATCGTGTATTCGACATCGATCGTGTATTAAACAATTAGGAGAACTATTTCTTCTGCGCAACCTCTAACAAAAACTGTTGAAAGCTTAAAGCTTAATTTCACCTTGTTTATCTTAATCAACTAAACTGGTGGCAAGAGTTTCAACAAAAAAAAAAAAATAAAAATAAATAAATAAAAAAGATGACGTTTTGATATGGTTTTATCCCAAAAATTGCCAAAATAAAGGTGGCCTGATGGGGTTGATTAGCTGTTTCGGAGTTGCTGGAGATAGTTTTCGCCTAGCTGATGCTCTCCTCTCTGCGCTGTATTCGCAGTTTAATAGTAGTAAGCTATTAGAAGAGTCCCCTAAGCGCAAAATAGCCGCTGGTGGTAAGCAGCAAAAGGGGAACACCCCGCAACCGAAATCAAAAGAACAACACAGCATTCCGGTGGATCAAACGCTGACTGCAGCAAATCCTCAAATGTTGCTAAGATCAGCAGCTAAAAAAGATTCGGTATCCGAACAATCCGTTACAGAATGCATGCAACCAGGGACTACTAAGAATTCCGATTTGTCCGTAGTGGTTTCACAATTAGTGGATCCATCTATCTCTTAGAATGTAGCATCACCACCACAAGGGACTACTGAGTCCGGACAACCGGCTCAAGTTGGTTTTGCAGAAACAATGTCTGCTCCACCAAAATCCCTTTCAGTGGTTCCACTTAAGAAACAAATTTTCGTTTCTCGGCTTTCCCCTGATCAAACATCTTCTGATGTATTGTCTTATATACAAGACAAAACTAAAGCCGATTGTAATAGTGTAAAGGTGGAAAAGTTTTAATTTTCTTATGCTAGAGACATTTCATCTTTCAAGATAACTGTCCCTAACGAGCTTTTTGAAGCCATATGCTCGGGCGACTTTTGGCCGGATAATATGGTTGTAAAAGAGTTCGAGGCTATTGTGTTTACAGAAACCTGGTTAAAGCCGGAGATTTTTAGCTCCAAAGTTTTTCCAGGTAAGTACACAATATATAGGTATGACCGTCCCTCTAGACGGGGAGGTGGAGTCTTAATTGGAGTTGATTCAAACTTCCCGTCAGAGGAGTTATTTTTTGGGGAATTCAATACCATTGAATTTATTTGTGTAAAGGTTTTGCTTCCTGGTAGCTCTATATACGTAACCGTTGTCTGAACTTCCTGAACTTATTAAAATCACCTTTCCGTTATTAAGTCTGTCGCAAATACGCTTTCCGATAAGCTTTCAGTTGGTGGTTCTAGGTGATTTTAATATACCTGGAGTTACCCGGTCCACTGAAGATGGATCGAACGTCTTACTACCTATAGCACAGCATGATTTTATTGACGGCCAGCTTTACATATCCTTATGTCAAGTAAACCATGTTCGAAATTCACTAGGTCGCCTACTTGATTTGTGTTTTGTATCAAATCCTGAAGGTGTGTTTCTGTCTAGAGTAGCATCACTCACGCAACCGGAAGATCCATATCACCCTACAATTGAACTTACATTTGACACGGGTAGAATTATAGAAGAAAAATCAGAAAATTCAACCAAACGAATACATTGTTTTCGCAAGGTAGACTTTCTGAGGCTAAATAATTTTATTTCTGGCTTTAATTGGTCCGATCTTTACTTATACAAAAATATGTCCGATGCAGTTAATGTTTTTTACACTGCAATAAACTCATTTTTTAATTCCTGTGTTCCGTGGAACTATCCATCAATTTCCAATAAATCACCTTGGTTTAGCAAAGAGTTGACACACTTAAGAAATGTAAAATCCAAACTTTTTAGGATATATAAAAATACCGGTTCTCAATCTGTTTTAACTAGATATTTAAGTGCTCGGTCACAATTTACCGTGCTTAATGCTCAGTGTTATAATAGTTACTTAAACCGTTGTAAGGTCCAGTTCTCTCAGGACCCGACACAGTTTTATAACTTCGTTAACACCAATCGTAAATCTAATTCTTATCCTTCCTCGCTGTCGTTCGAAAACATGACGGCAACCACAGATCAGGCAATAGCCGATTTATTTGCCCAATTTTTTCAAACGACATACTCTACTTTAGATTATTCATCACAGCCTTATTCTTACACCATATCCAAGTCAAACCTTATATTCTGTCCCACTTTAACAGAAAGTTCTCTTCATTTAAATCTTCTTCGTATTAAGCATGTTTATTCGCCAGGCCCGATGGTATTCCAGGGTGCGGGCTTAGGTATCGCGGTAAGGCCCTGTGCAAACCTCTTCACAAGTTGTTTGCCTTATCTCTAGAAATCTCAATTCCCAAATATTTGGAAGGAATCTTTTGTTATTCCTCTTTTTAAAAAAGGTAACAAGTTAGAAGCCAGTAACTACAGAGGTATTTCTAAGTTGTCAGCTATTCCTAAGCTATTTGAAAACATCATTACTCCTCTTTTTTTTTTTTTTTTTTTGGGGGGCCCCCCTCCCTTTTTCCCGCCCAACCGACCGAGGGGCGCAGCCGTGTATCGTACGGCACGATTCGCGATAAAATAGACGCGAGATAGGAAAATAAAGGTAAAGGTCCGGGGAAAAAGTAATAGTTAGATCAATCTTGTGCCAACGAAGCAAGTATTAATCGTTTTAGGAGCGGCAGAGAGTCAAGATTTGATATTACAGGAAAAGTCTATTATAGTCAGAACATAATACTCTGAAAGGCTCATGCAAGGTAAGATAAGATTTGCATCCCAGTTTAGGCGCCGTAAAGCAAAAAGAAGGAAGTTTTTTACAGATTCAATACGACCAATATGTATTCCGTATTGTGGACTCCAGACGGGAGACCCATACTCCAGAATCGGACGGACTAGCGAAATAAATAAATTTTTTGTCAAATAAGGATCATCGAATTCTTTTGACCACCTTTTAATAAATCCAAGCACTCCTCTGGCTTTATTAACCATGGACGAAATGTGATTAGAAAATTTTAGTTTAGGGTCCAAGAGAACGCCAAGTTTACAAGAGTTATTCTATCCAAAGAGCTGCCACTTAACGTGTAAGTCGCGTATATCGGATTGGCCCGATAAAAGTCATCAGCTTGCACTTGGAGCCGTTTAAATTTAGTAAATTATCTCGTCACCAGTTTTGAAAATTATCTAGATCGGATTGCAAGTCTAAATGGCAGGAAATGTCCTTATACTGCAGGCCAACTTAACATCATCTGCGTACATAAGTACGCGAGAATGACTTATAATTGAGGGAAGATCGTTAATAAATAATGTAAAACTAACGGACCCAGATGGCTCCCTTGTGGGACACCGGAGGTAACACGGAGAATTTCAGAAATTGAATTTTTAAAAAGGACCCTTTGTGACCTGCCATTTAGATAACTTGAAATCCATTTAAGCAGGCCAACTGGAAAACCTAAAAGGTCAAGTTTTTGAATAAGAAGTAAATGATTTACAGAGTCAAATGCTTTACTAAAGTCAGTGTAAATGACGTCTGTTAGAAACTACTATTGATGCCTTTTATCACAAATGTAGTGAGCTCTAGAAGGTTTGTAATTGTGGATCTAAGTTTAATAAATCCGTGTTGACACGGAGAAATAATTGATCGCAAAGGTGCTGCAAATGAGGAGTAATATTTTTTCAAAAAGCTTAGGAATAGCTGACAACTTAGAAATACCTCTGTAGTTACTGGCTTGTTACCTTTTTTGAAAAGAGGAATAAGAAATGATTCCTTCCAAATATTTGGGAATTGGGAGGTTTCTAGAGATAAGGTAAACAACTTGTGAAGAGGTTTGCAAAGGGCCTTAGCGAAATACCTAAGCACGCACCCAGGAATACCATCGGGAAATGGCGAATAAACAGGCTTAATACGAAGAAGATCCAAAAGAAGAAAGCTTTCTGTTAAAGTGGGACAGAATATGAGGTTTGACTTGGGCATGGTGTAAGAATAAGGCTGTGATGAATAATCTAAAGAGAGTAAGTCGTTTGAAAAATTGGGCAAATAAATCGGCTATTGCCTGATCTGTGGTTGCCGTCAGTTTTCGAACGACAGCGAGGAAGGAAAGAATTAGATTTACGCTTGGTGTTAACAAAATTATAAAACTGTTTCGGGTCCTGAGAGAACTGGACCTTACAACGGTTTAAGTAACTTTATAACACTGAGCATTAAGCACGGAATTTTGCCCGAGCACTTAAATATCTAGTTAAAACAGATTGAGAACCGGTATTTTTATGTATCCTAAAAAGTTTGGATTTTACATTTCTTAAGTGTGTCAACTCTTTGCTAAACCAAGGTGATTTATTGAAATACCACGGAACACAGGAATTAAAAAATGAGTTTATTGCAGTGTAAAAACATTAACTGCATCGGACATATTATTGCATAAGTAAAGATCAGACCAATTAAAGCCAGAAATAAAATTATTTAGCCTCAGAAAGTCTGCCTTGGAAAACAATGTATTCGTTTGGAATTTTCTGTTTTTCTTCTATAACTCTACCCGTATCAAATGAAAGTTCGATTGTTGGGTGATATGGATCTTCAGGTTGCGTGAGTGGTGCTACTCTGGACAGAAACACACCTTCAGGATTTGATACAAAACACAAATCAAGTAGGCGACCTAATGAATTTTGAACATGGTTTACTTGAGATATAGATATGTCAAGCAGGCCGTCAGTAAAATCATGCTGTGCTATAGGTAGTAAGACATTCGACCCATCCTCAGTGGACCAAATAACTCCAGGTTTATTAAAATCACCTAGAACTACCAACTGATCCCTATCGGAAAGCTTATTTGCAACGGACTTAATAACGGATAGGTGATTTAAATAATCAGGAAGTTCAGACAACGGCGGAATATATGAGCAAGTTATGTATATAAAGTTACCAGGAAGCGATAACTTTACATATAATAATAACTTTAATGGTATTGAATTCATCAAAAAAACCTCAGACGGGAAGTTTGAATCAACTCCAATTAAGACTCCACCTCCACGTCTAGAGGGACGCTCCTATATATTGTGTACTTACCTGGAAAACTTTGGAGCTAAAGATCTCCGGCTTTAACCAGGTTTCTGAGAACACAATAATATGAGATGCAAAGGAAAGGCTATCGGAATACAATTTAGTGAGTTTGTTACCCAAAACCTCTTGCATTCTGATAGGAAAGAAGGAGGTTAGAAGTTAGTTTTTCGAAATTGGTACACTGATTTGGCCTCGACTAGAAAGTTTTACTCCCACGGGCCCCTTTTTCTTTATCTTAGCCTCGAACTCTTTTACAACCATATTATCCGGCCAAAAGTCGCCCGAGCATATGGCTTCAAAAAGCTCGTTAGGGACAGTTATCTTGAAAGATGAAATGTCTCTAGCATAAGAAAATTAAAACTTTTCCACCTTTACACTATTACAATCGGCTTTAGTTTTGTCTTGTATATAAGACAATACATCAGAAGATGTTTGATCAGGAAAAAGCCGAGAAACGAAAATTTGTTTCTTTAGTGGAACCACTGAAAGGGATTTTGGTGGAGCAGACATTGTTTCTGCCAAATCAACTTGAGCCGGTTGTCCGGACTCAGTAGTCCCTTTTGGTGGTGATGCTACATTCTGAGAGATAGGTGGATCCACTAATTGTGAAACCACTACGGACAAATCGGAATTCTTAGAAGTCCCTGGTTGCATGCATTCTGTAACGGGTTGCGGCACCTTTGTAGATCAATCATTTCTCCTTGTCAACACGGATTTATTAAACATAGATCCACAATCACAAACCTTCTAGAGCTTATTACATTTGTTATTAAGGGCTTAAATAGTAGTTTTCAAACAGACGTCATTTACACTGACTTTAGTAAAGTCATAAAGGGTTCTTTTTAAAAATTCAATTTCTAAAATTCTCCGTGTTACCTCCGGTGTCCTACGAGGAAGCCATCTGGATCCGTTACTTTTTACATTATTTATTAACGATCTTCCCTCGATTATAAGTCATTCTCGCGTACTTATGTACGCAGATGATGTTAAGTTGTGCCTGCAGTATAAGGACATTTCCTGCCATTTAGACTTGCAATCCGATCTAGATAATTTCCAAAACTGGTGACGAGATAATTTACTAAATTTAAACGGCTCCAAGTGCAAGCTGATGACTTTTTATCGGGCCAATCCGATATACGCGACTTACACGTTAAGTGGCAGTTCTTTGGATAGAATAACTCTTGTAAACGACCTTGGCTTTCTCTTGGACCCTAAACTAAAATTTTCTAATCACATTTCGTCCATGGTTAATAAAGCCAGAGGAGTGCTTGGATTTATTAAAAGGTGGTCAAAAGAATTCGATGATCCTTATTTGACTAAAAATTTATTTATTTCGCTAGTCCGTCCGATTATGGAGTATGGGTCTCCCGTCTGGAGTCCACAATACGGAATTGATCATATTGAATCTGTACAAAAAAACTTCCTTCTTTTTGCTTTACGGCGCCTAAACTGGGATGCAAATCTTAACTTACCTTCTTCTTCTAGTAGACTTCTGTTGATTAATTAAACAAGTAATACATGCTTCATTGGCACAAGATTGATCTAACTATTACTTTTTTCCCCGGACCTTTACCTATATTTTCTTATCTCGCGACTATCTTCTCGCGAATCGTGCCGTACGGCTGCGCTCTCTCGGTCGGTTGGGCGGGTAAGTGGGCCGTGGGACTCCGCGCGAAATAAAAAAAAAACAAGATGTACCTTCTCTATAAAGCCTTAATTGGGGTCGAAAAAATTACAATCTTACTCTTGTTGACTTCCTATAATTAAGAACACCGAAAAATATGAATCGATTTCATTCAAAAAAGAGTAAAACAAAAATTTGAGAAGATTGCGCGTGTTGATTAAAAATATATAAGCCACATAATATCGGCTTGGTCTAACATCGTTTCGCTTTTAAGCTTTAAATAACGCTTTTAATAACAATAACAGTGCTCCGGTTTTTTTTTATGCAAATGGTAATGAGAACAGATATGCAAATATGCAAAATTTTATCCGACAATCATACTTTGGAATTAAGTTTTTTCTCTATTTTAGAACACCACCTTTATTTTTGTCGAAATCGAATGACATTATTCAATTTTGGAGACCTATTTTGGCGTTATAATGCGTTCTACTATTTCCTATCTTTTCAGCCCAATCCAACTTACGATTCCAAATGATCTAAGGTTTGCTACTTTTAGTCGAAATTTCCCAGACGCCTCCTTTTTGCACAATTTTTGGAGAAACGCCTGATGTTATATAATTTTTAGAAAGATGTCTTAAAGGTTTGTTTGCTTCTGGCTTAATCAACAGACATTTTATAAGATTAAAAAAATTGTTTCGTTTAGTGCGCAGGAAACATTGAATGTTTTCAAATGTTTTGTATTAATAACCATTGTATTGCACTAGTCTAAAACAATTGGATATATAACATGCATTTGAGTTCTTTACAACTTTTTTGGGAAGGGTTCAGAACGTCCCTATCAAAAACAAGAAAGGACGCAAAGTTCGGGATATAAAATTAAATATTATATTCTTCGATAAAAATAATAAAGCTGGGTCGACTTTTCCGATACATTTTTCGTCCGATCCTATGGCAGCACTATGATGTATCCGTCCGATTTTTATATATGTAAAATCGTTATTCTAAAATCGTTGTTGTATACTATATCTTGAAGTATATCGACATATGATACGAAACAACGAAGTTATATTTTTATTTCCTCTCATTGTTCCTATGGGAGTTATATAATATACTAGGACGATCCGACCGATACCTTTTCCGATTGTTCTTATGGGAGCTATATTATATAGTCGCCCGATCCGACTCGTTTCGACTTATATACTACCCGCCATAGAAAGACAAATTTTTTTTTGCGTCGACAGATACTTTCTGTCTTCTTCTACTTCGATAAAAAGTATTGGACAAAGTCGTTACAATTGCAATATTAATGTAAAATTATTTAAAAACTTGCTTACCAAATATTTCGATGAGTTCAAAAACTTTATGCACAATGGTGTCTTGCATGTTAAACGGTATAAAACAGACGCCTTTATAGCATGCTAACTTTTTATACCCTTGCAGAGGGTATTATAATTTTGGTCAAAAGTGTGCAACGCAGTGAAGGAGACATCTCCGACCCTATAAAGTATATATATTCTTGATCAGGATCACCTCCTGAGTTGATATAGCCATGTCCGTCTGTCCGTCTGTCTGTCCGTCTGTCTGTCCGTCTGTCGGTTTCTACGCGAACTAGTCTCTCAGTTTTAAAGATATCGAATTGAAACTTTGCACACACCCTTCTTTCCTTTGCACGCAGTATAAATAAGTCGGAACGGCCGGGATCGGCCGACTATATCTATATCCTATAGCTGCCATATAACTGATTGATCGGAAATGCCATAACTCTGCTGTTTGTTAAGTTAGGAAGTTGGGACTCTCTATGGGTATTATATTTGGGTAATCAATCCGACGTACCGACTATATCCTATAGCTGCTATATAACTGATTGATCGGAAATGCCATAACTTTATTGTTTGTTAAGTTAGGAAGTTGGGATTTTCTATGGGTTTTATTTTTGCCCAATCAATCCGACATATCAAATTTCATAAGGATCGGCCGTCTATATTCTATAGCTGCCATATACATAACTGAACGATTGGAAATGCCATAACTTTGGTGTTTTTAAAGTTAGGAAGTTGGGATTTTTTATGAGTATTAAGAATGCATCATATGAATAATTTTGGAGAATATAATTTGCAGAATATTCTGCAAGGGTATTTCAACTTCGGCTCCGCCCGAAGTTAGCTTTCCTTTCTTGTTTAAGTCTATATTTATACCCTTTACTGGCAGAGTATGAATCATGAATATAACTTTATAGGGTCGAAAAGTTTTCTTTCTTCCTGTTACATACTTTTCAACGAATATAATATGCCCTTTTACTCTACGAGTAACGGGTATACAAATAATCCACGCCAACTTCTACGACCGTAAAGTGCAATCACTTTTTTGATGAAAGGAACATGTTTTAAGTGTCAATTAGTTTTTATTTAAATTACCTACTGACTGTGTCGCACGTTGCGAATAGCTAACGACCTTATTTCACACGAAAACCGTTCTCACAAAAAAAAGCCCGCCGAAGCCATACCGACAAACCTAATTACTTTAGCCACGTCTTAGAAATTCCTCTACACCATTTCACTCACATCCCTTCCCAAATAACAGCTCGCCCCGGACTTTGATTTATGTCCGATCGTGTCGAGAGTAAGCTAAGCCGGAGGTCCGGGTTGAAAACTAACTCAGTCTACAAACTTAAAACAAGAAAAACACGGGGACCGGTCACCTCCGACTGTGTGGAGAAAATCATTGGATACCAAAAGGGTCCCATTCCCAACTATGGATTGGGTTAAACGTCCTACCAGTCATACCAGTAGCCGCTCTGCAAACTTATGGCTGTGGAACTGTATTTTGAGCTCCAGGATCGCGTCAGGTAGGCATTAAACAGATACGCATCGAACAGTGATATGTGAGTGTCGCTATAATGGCTGCCCTGCACTATGATTACTTCGTGGCTAATCGGTTGACCGCCTGACTGACTACATCGCCTTCAGAGTATGAATTACCTCCTCCAAAAAGTTTCTTAATCTTATGGTAGAAAGTTTGAGCCTAATTCCAAATTTAAACTTAAAAAAAATCGTATCTCTTACTGTCAAATAATTGTACATTCTTAAATGAAACAGTAAAGTTTTATCCGGATCTTAGTATTTTTTTATACCCTTGCAGAGGGTATTATAATTTTGGTCAAAAGTGTGCAACGCAGTGAAGGAGACATCTCCGACCCTATAAAGTATATATATTCTTTATCAGGATCACCTCCTGAGTTGATATAGCCATGTCCGTCTGTTAGTCTGTCCTCTGTCCGTCTGTCCGTCTGTCTGTCCGTCTGTCTGTTTCTACGCAAACTAGTCTCACCCTTCTTTCCTTTGCACGCAGTATATATGTCGGAACGGCCGGAATCGGCCGACTATAACCTATAGCTGCCATATAACTGATTGATCGGAAAAGCCATAACTTTGGTGTTTGTAAAGTTAGGAAGCTGGGATTTCCTATGGGTTTTATATTTGGCCAATCAATCCGACCTACCAAATTTCATACGGATCGGCCGACTATATCTTATAGCTGCCATATAACTGATTGATCGGAAATGCCATAACTTTGGTGTTTGTAAAGTTAGAAAGCTGGGATTTCCTATGGGTTTTAAATTTGGGCAATCAATCCGACCCACCAAATTTCTTAAGGATCGGCCGACTATATCCTATAGCTGCCATATAACTGATTGATCGGAAATGCCATAACTTTGGTGTTTGTTAAGTTAGGAAGTTGGGATTTTTTATGAGTATTAAGAATGCATCATATGAATAATTTTGGAGAATATGATTTACAGAATATTCTGCTATTCTTGTTAGCCTTAAAATGGTCGATTTACTATCCAGATGAAAGTGGTAGCATATGATATGAAATTCATTCCAAAGAGATTGTCCAGTTAAAGATCTAACTCTATAAATATACTCACGAGTCAATAAATTATATTTTGTGCCATTTAATCTGACTCATCATATTATATCAATTAGCCAATCAGTCGAAAACGTTCGAAAAAAAAAATAAGCGCGAGGTTTTGCGTTTCGCGATGCAAATCGCATATCGTAAACTAAAGTTTTAATTAATTAAATAATTAATCTTTACGCACTAACTATAAACAAATGAGTAAGAACGTGGATCAGCGCACTCAACGACAAAAACAACAAGACGAAGCCCGTGAAAAAATTCAGAGAGAACAAGACAAACGTCGTCTCTCTTTGGCCCGTAACAACGCCTATTTTACGGTGACGAGTAATACTCTAGAACCGAAAGTGCTTGAAGGTGCAAGTTTACTGACCGCCGAAAACCAGAGAGCTAACTCTTGCTCTCCCGCCCTGCTCTTCACCGCTCGAACGCCATGGAGTGAGCAATGCAAGACTCCAACAAAGCTTCTGCCGCCTAGCGCAACAACAACAGAAACTACTACGACTACTACAATGGTCTCTGCCGCCAACAATGCAATAACGACTCCACCCTCTTCTTGTGCTGCGGGTAAAGCAACAACACAACCAAGTGCAAAAATCGGTGCAAACGGCAAAAACAAAGCTACGGTAGAAGAAGTGACAATTCTGCAAGCGGGTTCGGCCATTCAGACAGGTATGGATCGCTACCGAACTACAAGTTGCAGTACCTTCTGCACCGTAGAATCACAGTGGAAGAGCCGCACAAACGGACCGGACCAGTGCAATGCACAAACTGCCAGGAATACGGTCATACCAGGGCTTACTGCACCCTCAGGTCAGTATGTGTAGCTTGTGGAAACTGCCACGGCTCCGAACCCTGCCCTGCCAACAAGGAAGACTCTCTCACTAAAAAGTGTGTAAACTGCCAAGGAAACCACACAGCTAACTACAGAGGCTGTCCAGTCTACAAGGCGATGAAAAGTCGGATGCAACGAGCAACAACGGCACGCTCCCTGAACACACAAAACACTTACATGAGATCACAAACGACCCCGGAAGTTTTCTTCGCAAAAGCAGCCAGATCATCATTTGGCCCTTCAATTACCACCAACGGAATTTCTTACGCCAGTGCTCTAAGATCAGGCACAGCTCACATAGAGCCGAAAATTGATAACATCCAGCAGGCCATGGGACAGCCACAAAGTAACATGGAATCTATGATGATTACTTTGCAACAAAATATGATGGAATTTATGTCCTTCATGAAAACCACCATGCAAACCCTTATGCAAAACCAAAATATCTTACTACAAATGCTTGCAGCTCAGCAGTTCAAATAAACCATGCCTAGCCTTCGAATAACTCTGTGGAACGCCAACGGTGTTTCACGGCATAAACCTGAAATAACTCAATTTCTGAACGAAAACCACATCGACGTTATGTTGCTGGCAGAAACGCATCTCACCAGCAAATATAACTTTCAAATACGGGGATACACGTTCTAAGGCACAGATCATCCAGATGGTAAAGCGCATGGCGGCACTGGAATCTTAATAAGAGACCGCGTCAAACACCACTTTCACCAACGGTTTGCTAAAAATCATCTGCAAGCTACATCGATAAAATTACAGTTGGGCAACTGCAACCTTGCCATTGCCGCTGTCTACTGCCCACCCCGCTTTACAGTCTCCGAAGACCAATTCATGGACTTCTACAATTCGCTTGGAGAGCGATTCATAGCAGCAGGAGATTACAACGCCAAGCACACGCACTGGGGATCCCGCCTTGTGACCCCCAAAGGAAGGCAACTATATAATGCACTCATTAATACATGCAACAAACTGGACTACGTTTCACCAGGCAGCCCTACATACTGGCCTACAGATCCTAGAAAACTACCTGATTTAATTGATTTTGTTGTGACAAAAAACATCTCTCGCAATCTAATATCTGCAAAATCGCTTTTGGATCTATCATCGGACCACTCACCAGTGCTAATAACTCTTCTTCAAAGCCCGGAATTAATCAAGCACCCTCGCAAGCTGACGTCGCATCGAACCAACTGGCTGAAGTTCAAAAAGTACGTAAGTTCCCACATTGAACTAACTCCACAGCTCAACATCAAGGAGGACATCGACTGCTACGCCGATGCCCTGGAGTCTGTACTCGTCGCAGCAGCCAAAGTCTCAACACCGCAAGGGAGGGATGGGCACACACACCAACACAAAACTAACCATGAAATCGAACAGCTTGTTCTGGAGAAAAGACGTTTGAGACGTACTTGGCAAACCAGCAGATCGCCATCCTCAAAACAAAGTCTTAATGAAGCTGGTCGCAGACTTACCAGGGCTCTAAGGCAAGAAGAAGAAAAAGCACAACGCCAGTACATTGAGAAACTTTCACCCACCAGCACTAAGCATCCCTTGTGGAGGGCCCACCCAAAACTAAGTGCGCCGGCCGAAACAGTAATCCCCATAAGAGACTCTTCAGGCAGCTGGGCCAGAAGCGACAAAGACAGAGCTTGTACATTTGCTTTACACCTTCGAAATGTTTTTCAGCCAAACCCTGCAACTAATTCATTCGCACTACCGTCGCCGTCAATTCGAATTGAATCTGAGACGGAGCCAATTCTGTTTCAACCAAATGAAATTGCAAAAGTAATCAGCGAGCAATTGAAACCAAAAAAGGCCCCAGGCGGTGATCAAATAACTCCCAAAATGTTAATCGAACTTCCAAACTGTGCAGTTGAGGTTATTTGTAAACTCTTCAACGGGATTACACGACTTGGCTATTTCCCAAAAAAATGGAAAAAATCGGTAATCATAATGATCCCAAAGCCAGGGAAAGATCACACAATACCAGCTTCGTATAGACCGATAAGTTTACTCTCGTGTCTGTCAAAACTGCTCGAAAAATGCCTTCTGACGCGCATCATTCCATATCTGAAAGAGCACAACGTTATTCCAGCACATCAATTTGGCTTTCGAGAAAGCCATGGAACAATAGAGCAAGTCAACAGATTAACAACAGAAATAAGGACGTTGCACAGGCTTTCGACCGAGTCTGGCTTGATGGCCTTATCCATAAAATCAGAACGATCCTGCCAGGAAACACTCACAGGATACTGGAATCGTACCTTTACAACAGAGCCTTCGCCGTGAGATGCAACACCACAACATCCGATGACTACGCTATAGAGGCTGGAGTTCCCCAAGGTAGCGCCCTTGGTCCAACTCTATTTCTCCTCTACACCGCAGATATTCCCACGAACGAGCGGCTAACTACTTCTACATTCGCAGACGATACCGCGATCATAAGTCGGTCCAAATGCCCAACTCAGGCAACAGCACTACTAGCTGATCATCTCGTTGTAGTGGAGAGGTGGTTATCAGACTGGCGTATAAAAATAAATGCGCAAAAGTGTAAACACATAACGTTTACTCTTAACAGACAAACGTGTCCCCCGCTAACCCTGAATAACACGCCACTTCCACAAGCTGACGATGTAACGTACCTTGGCATCCACCTAGACAGGAGACTTACATGGCGGAGACATATCGAAGCTAAGAAAATTCACCTAAAACTAAAATCAAACAGTCTCCATTGGCTTTTAAACGCGCTCCCCCTCTGCCTGGACTTCAAGGTCCTGCTCTACAATTCAACGCTTAAGCCAATCTGGACCTACGGCTCCCAATTGTGGGGAAACGCGAGCAGCAGCAACATCGACATTATTCAGCGAGCACAATCAAAAATCCTGAGAACTATCACTGGGGCACCTTGGTATGTTCGGAACGACAACATCCACAGAGATCTTGGCATTCTACCCGTAAAAGATGAAATATCAAAACAAAAAGCGTCCTACCACACCAAGCTAACTTCTCATCCAAACCAGCTCGCCAGGGCCTAGCCAGGGCTTCCATCCGGACCCGATTGCAACGCAATGACCTTCCAGCTCAGCAATAGTTATTAGAGCCCCTAAATTTTCGCGCCAGTCACCTTGACTGTCAGATAGCTTTTTAATTTAAGATTCTATATACTTATTGTTAGTCTCAATTCAGAGAAGATCCAATAAATAAAATGCAAATGTTAAAAAAAAAAAAAAAAAAAAAAAATATATTATATCTAACATTTTCTGGTAGTGCAACTAATTCTATTTCTAATATTATTGGCTTTATTTATTTTATTTACCACATCACTATTTAACTGTTTTTTTCTGGCAATAGAGGAATTTGAGATGATGCGGAATCAATTTTCAGTTTAGCTGTTTAAGTTTGTGATGAAGTTACTTTATGAACAGTAATTTGGTAAAATAAAGGTTTTAAAACTATTCCGCTCGAAAAATCGTTTACTATCACGGCTATTTCTCATGGACTTCAACGAGCTCAACCGATTTTCCTTAAACCAGCTTGATTTATTTGAAGGTGGTATAAAAGAAGTTACAAAAATTTCTAAAAATTATTTTAAAATCAAAATATATTTGTTTTTACTTAAAATGTATCTTATATTTGAACGTAAAACTCTAAAATAACAAAAATTGGTAATTCACAGGGAGGAATAAAAAACATTTTTGGTACAAACAATGGAAGAAAATTAAATACTGAAGAGAACAAACTTTGGTTCGCTCCGATACGTTGCATATTTTTTTGTCGTGTTCACAAGAAAGAAAAAAACAAGAAAGATTAGCCCACTTCCTTGGGGTACTCCAGCTTCGATGTTATGGATGGTTGAAGTAAAGGTTTTACATCTCACGGTGAAAACTCCGTTCTGAGGTAAGACTCAAGCAACTTGTGGGTGTTTTCCGGTAGGAGGGTTTTAATTTTGTATACCAGACCGTCGATCCAGACGCGATCAAATGCTTGTGATACGTCCAGACATAAGGCACTGCAATATTGCTTGTGTTCGAAAGCCGTGCGAATTTCAGATGTTAAGCGGTTTACCTGTTCGATAGTTCCATGCTTTTCCCTAAATCCGAATTGGTGCAGAGGGATCGTTCTGTTGTTTTGAAGATGTGTTACTAGATAAACAAGAATCAGTTTTTCAAATAGCTTTGATAGACATGGGAGCAGAATGATGGGCCGGTACGAGGGATTGGATTTGTCTTTTCCTGGCTTCGGGATCATTGTAATGACAGACTTTTTCCATTGGTCAGGAAAGCAGCCCCTATTTCAATATTGAGTTAAATATAAATTCAATTATCACTTTTCGAGAAATAAAATCGTGACCGGAGCTTTTTTTGGGTTTATGTGTTCTTTAATGGCCTTAAGTATTGTGCTGGTTTCAAGGGTAACTGGGGAGGAATTGGTTGGATGGCGGGTCAGGCTTGAAGACGTTTTCCAATTGATGGGCAAAGGTGTTAGCTCTTTCTTCGTCACTGCGCCCCCAGGCACCTGTTTGTGATCAAATTGGCCAATCGGGATCTATTAGTGGTTGTTTGTTTGGGTGAGCTCTCCATAGTGGGAATTTATTACCCGTCGGGGATAGTTTCGCAATGTAGGCCCGTTGGGCCTGGTTCTTTTCGGTAGAGAGGGCCTTCGACCATTTTTGAGATTTTCAAGTAGGAGAGACTCAATCTGAATACTTAAGCGTCCAGTTCTTAGCGGGTTTATGGCTGAGGGTTCTGGCGAAGACATTACGTCCGTGAGGTGTTTAAGCGACTTATCAATGTCAGATTCAGAGGAAATTTCAGGATCAAGTTCGATGTGTGCACTTACATATTTTTTGTACTTCAGCCAGTTTGTTTTGTTTGATGTTAGATGTTGGGGGCGTTCCAGAAGCTGCGGCTGTTCAGATAGACAGAGGAGAACTGGCGAATGGTCCGATGTAAGCTCTTCTAAGGTTTTTACGTTTATCAGCCTGTGCGAGACTCTTCTAATAACAGCGAAATCGATAATGTCAGGTTGTTTATTTGGATCTGTGGGCCAGTATGTAGGCCTAGCTGGTGATACAAAGTCAAGCGTAGTACCAGGAGTGATGATAGAGTTTTATAATTAGCGGCCTTTGGGGTTGATAAGACGAGATCCCCAGTGTGGATGCTTTGCGTTATAATCACCGGCAGCTATAAAGCAGCGTCCTAGTGAGTTGTAGAAATTTATAAACTCATTTTCTGCAATACTGAAGCGTGGGGGGCAATATATGGCGGATAGGGCCGCCAATTAGGTTTATACGTAGGGATGTGGCCTGCAGGAAGTTAGTAGCGAATGTCTCCAAGGGATGATGTTTTATGCGTTGTTTTATGAGTATACCGGTACCTCCGTGTGCTTTACCGTCCGGGTGGTTGGTCGCGTGGATTATATAGCCGATGATATGGAAGTAGTTTTTATTAGTTCTCCGAACCCATCTCAGAAAGTAGCATGATATCGATATTGTGGCTGTTTAGGAACTGTAGGAGTTCGTTTTTGTGCCGGGAAACGTTGTTTGCGTTCCAGAAGCATATTCTTAAGGAGTCCATTTATACAGACTTTTGTTTGATCAGTAGTTCCACTAGAAGGCTCTGGTTTCGCAGTAGTTCTTGAAGGGAACTTTGAATCGTCATCATGACGTTTGCAAGAGTAGCTAGTGTAGATTCTAGACCGCTAAGTGTTTGTGGGGAAGAGTTTGGTTTTGCTGCGTAGAAGGTTGAGTTGTTGTTTGGCCATTTTGGCTTAAGAGCGGAAAATCATTTAGGTTTGGTATGGGTGGCTGTGGACGCAATGCTGCAGGCTGGGCGGTAGATGTTTGTGAGATTCCAGGGTAGCGGAGAGCGTTGGCAAAGGAGACACCAGGAGTGGTTGTTGATGGGGTTAAGATGTTTAGTTGAAATTTGTTAGGTCAGATTGATTGTCCAAAAATAAAACCCGTAGAAAATCCAAACTTTACAAACACCAAAGTTATGACATTTCCGATGAATGAGTTATATGGCGGCTATAGGATATAGACGGCCGATCCAGCCGTTCCGACTTATATACTGCGTGCAAAGGGTGTGTGCAAAGTTTAAATTCGATATTCTTAAAACTGAGAAACTAGTTTGCGTAGAAACAGACAGACAGACATGCTTAATCCCAACTTCCTAACTTTACAAACATTAAAGTTATGGAAATTATATAGTCGGCCGATCCTTATGAAATTTAGTAGGTCGGATTCAAAAAAAAAAACCCATAGAAAATTCCAACTTCCTAACTTTACAAATACCAAAGTTATGGCATTTCCGATCAATTAGTTATATGGCGTCTATAGGATATAGTAGGCCGATCCGGTCCGTTCCGACTTATATATTGCGTGCAAAGGATCGAAGGGTGTGTGCAAAGTTTCAATTCGATATCTTTAAAACTGAGAGACTAGATCACGTAGAAACAGACAGACGAACAGATGGACATGCTTATATCAACTCAGCACGCGATCCTGATCAACTAAATCTACCAAAGGTCATTAAACATAACATTCAAAAGAAGTGTCATAAAAAATGTAAACAAAAGCCAAAAAGCTGTTTTGTTTCTGCCCGCACCCCTAAAATTCAATCGTCGGTATGGTATGCAGGCACCATCCGCTCGCAGAACAACAACCAAAGCTGATTTGGTTTGAAGTTTTCTGAACCACTTAAAAGCAGTCGGTGTTTTTTGTGACACCGACTGCGATATGCCCTGTTCGTATCTCAGTAGATTGATTTCTATTAATTGAAATACATACATATATGAAAAACATTTTACTGCTACCACTGATATGAATTTGTAAACCAAAATGAAATTTATGCTGAAATATTAAAAAATATACTATTACATATAATGTTCTTATTTTTATCATTAACCCTTTAGTGAATACGCCCATATTGTTAGGGTACCAAGTCTGAAAAGTAGCAAAAGACAAAATATTCTTGCTGCATAGAAATAAAATTATCGCACACATGCACCCCTGTATGAGAATGCATGAACACGCATACATACAAAGCCCAATTCAAGCGTAGGGCAACCTTCTTCAAAATGCGCGTCTCTGCGACTGAACGACCGAACTCGTGCAATGAGCGCGCGAGCGTCAAAATGAGAATAAGAATGAGAGCAAAAAAAAACCGGAAGGCACACGAAGTGTCCGGGGCCTGCCGCTACCAGCTGTGGGGCCTCCCGCAAAATAATTGGAGTGTCCATATTGGTTGTATAAAATGACCAGTCTATATGTTGTATGGTTAGTGCTGTTAGTTAATACTCATCCCAGACTCCCCTAGATCATCTATGCGAACCAGTGCTGCAAACTTTTGAAAAAAAAGCTGAACAAAATCAGGAAAAAGCGCAAAAAAAGAGCAAACAATTTTTTATTTGTTTTTAATATATTATTTATAAGATATTTTAGCAAGTTACCTAATTCGTCGCGACTATCATTAGTTTCGCTATCGTACGACATGTTTGTTCCGATCTTGCAGTAGCTGCAATAGACTATTTTCTCGTCAGTGTCATCGCTGACAAGCCTTGCCTTGAATTCGTCGCCCATCAACCAAACTTCACGGCACTTTTGCTTATACTCTTTGGGCATTTTGAAATAGGTGTAGATCACCACTTACGCGCACTTTTTATATTGTGATAGTAGTTTACCATTAAATAGCGATGGTAGTATTGGCAAATATCGACAAGAACATATGATAATGTTGCCACGTTTATTCACATTTGGTTTATTTGTACATAAACTGGTAGGTGTTACCGCGTTAGTACAGTTTTTATCCACAGCTTCATAAAAAATAGTATTTTTTGTGTCTTTTCATTAAATTTGTGGCAGCATTAAAAAAAAGCGGAAAAAAAGCCAACTGCTTTTTGAAAAATCCAGAATTCCCGCTTCCCGCAATTCCCAAATATTTCCCGCATTTCGACTTTGAAAAAAGCCAGATTTTACGGGAAAAAAGCTAAGTTGATGCAGTGATGCGAACTACCATCTCTGTACGTTCCTTTACCCAACTCATTAATATTCCTATACCCTTGCAGAGGGTATTATAATTTTTTCAAAAGTGTGCAACGCAGAGAAGGAGACATATCCGACCCTATAAAGTACATATATATATTCTTGATCAGGATCGCGTTCTGAGTTGATATAAGCATCTCCGTCTGTCTGTCTGTCCGTCTGTCCTGTCCGAATTAACCTGACAAAAAGCTCAAGCCAGACGCAAGATTACCAAGAGACGGATTGCCGAATGGCAACAGACATAATTCTGCCGCTTATCAAGTAGACAAAGCACAATTTATCTCGAATGCTACTGTGAAAAACGGCTTCTCCTACGCTGATATGGTAAGGCCAAAAGAAGGGAAACAAGTAAATGCGCATACAACCCAGGATAGGTTGCGATCCGTCGATCATCCCCAGAATCAAATGTCAATGTCAATAATTAAATTAATATGCTGGAGAATGCAATCCACGACCTAATTACAAGAATGGACAAACTAATTCAGGAAACGATGGAAACTCTCTGTATATATTCTGTATATATACCTCCAAATGAGCCATGGTGTAAAGCTGATTTTGACCATCTATTGTTTTCTTTTGGCAACAAGTTAATCATAGGTGGTGATTTTAATGCGAAGCATCCATGGTGGGGCAACTTTAGGTCATGCTCTCGAGGGAAGCACTTGCAAGAGGCCATTTCCAGCAGTAAATTGCCAAATTCTTGCTACGGGGGAGCCAACGTTTTATTAACGGGATTGCTCTAAATAAGCTATCTGTTGAAATTAAATATGAGCTCTCCTCGGATCACTTACCAGTTGTAGTCACATTGTACAAAGCACCGCAATTTATACCGAAGAGGCAAGTTATATTCTCACATGCATCCAATGTTAATATTTTTAAATCTGAACTAGATAGAAAAATAAACCTCAACTTGGAAATAAACAGTCCGGAAGATACAGAAGATGCGATATTACTGTTTATGTATGAAAAATATAATGCTGGCTGCATCATCTGCCAAACCTACGTCCCAGAATTCAGCCAACCAACACCGACGATCTGGCTTTTTGCAAAGTGTTGGCGCGCTCTTACGCTTGAAGAGAAGAGTCAGAAAAGAATATATAGGAACAGGTGACATCCGTATTCACCAGATGTATAAAAGGTTGTCAAACAGACTTCACAAAGTTCTTGCCAAAATAAAACAAGGCAAAATAGATGACATTCTAGAGAGCGCTGAGCAGAAAGCAATTTAAACTATTCGCTCTGGAAACTCACTAGCCGTTTTAAAAGAATTTCAATTCCAAAAGGCCCCATAAAAACCCAGCAGGCGACTGGTGCTATTCCAGTCAGGAGAAGGCGGACGTTTTTGCGAATAGCCTTGAAAAACGATTTAAGCCTTTTAATTTTTCCTCACAGTTCATCAGAAAACTTGTTGAAGATCAATTAGAAATGCCGTTTCAAATGGCCCTTCCTGCGAACCCGGTGACATTGCAAGAGGTGGTTAATCAAATTAAAAAGCTTCAAAGTAAAAAATCTCCTGGTGAAGATCTCTTGGATAACCGGACACTAAACTCCTCCCCAAAAGAGCTCTACTTTTTATAGTGCTGTTGTTAAATAGCATCCTTAGGATAGGCCACTTCTCTATGATTTGGAAGACAGCACTCATCACAATGGTTCCAAAGCCAGGTAAACAGCATACCGAAGTAGATGGAAATAGGTCAATCAGCCTTCTCTCAGCACTGGTTAAGATGTTGGAAAGGGTGATCCTGAACAGAATTCAAAATGTACACATTTTCTGTCATGGATATTCAGCAAGCTTTCGACAGGGTGTGGCATGATGGTCTGCTGTTTAAACTGAGGAGTAGTCTAACACCTCAGCTCTACCATTTAGTCAGGAGTTTCCTAAAAGGTAGAAGCTTCAGAGTTGTCGTAGATGGAGCAAAATCATCTGAACGCCAAATTTGTGCAGGAGTTCCGCAAGACAGCGTCCTTGGCCCTACATTGTATACGTTATATACTGCTGACATGCCCAGCTCTAGCGTAATAACTAGAATAGAAGACCACGACGTACTGATTGCAACTTACGCTGACGAAACGGCGATACTGACCAGAAGTGTAGACATAAAGTTAGCTACGGAATCCTTACAGAAATATGTATGCAGCTTTGAGTGCTGGGCGCAGAAGTGGAACATAGGCATAAATAGCAGAAAATGAGCGAGTGTCACCTTTACAACTAGACCCTAATCTTGCGAAGGCATAAATTTGCTGGGCTCCACTTTGGCGCACATGACCTCACACAAGTATCTAGGCGCATTACTGGACAGACGCCTGAGCTTTCAAGCCCATACGACTATGGTAAATAAATCGGTTTTGGCGACGGCTGGTAAGATGGCTTGGCTGCTTGCTCCCAAAAATAAACTGTCATGACACAGCAAAGTAGCGATCTTTAAAATGATTCTAAACCCAATATCTACGGTGTTGCAGGCAAAAGGACGGAGCCGAAGTTGATATACCCTTGCAGAATATTCTGTAAATATTCTCCAAAATTATTCATATGATGCTTTCTTAATACTAACATTAAAAGTAATCGCCAACTTCCTAACATTAAAAAGCACGCTAAAGTACTATGGAAGTACCTTTTGGGTTTCAAGCAGAAAGCTTTTAAACTGAGGGACTAGTTTGCGTAGAAACGGACAGACGGACGGACAGACGGACGGACAGACGGACGGACATGGCTAGATCGACTCTCCTGGTGATGCTGATCAAGAATATATATACTTTATAGGGTCGGAAATGTCTCCTTCACTGCGTTGCAAACTTTTGACTGAAATTATAATACCCTCTGCAAGGGTATAAAAACTATCATTACTAGGATTCCCGACCATGTTGACTAAGTGGATTTCAACATACCTTGCGATCCGGACTCAGAGAGTAGCTTATAAAAGCACAATCTCAAACTCTGTTCACGTGAACTCTGGTGTTCCGCAAGGGACCCCTACTGTTTGGAATTTTCATAAATGACTTGCCTCAAGTAGTTCTCTCATCTTATGTTATGATGTATGGTGACGACGTAAAACTTTGTTTGCCATTATCGAACCCCAATTCCCATGATGTCTTGCAAGCCGATCTGAACAACCTTCATTCTTGGTGCATCCAGAATTTGCTGTTTTTAAACAACTCGAAATGTAAATTGATGTCCTTTTATCGGAAGAGGTTTCTCCTCACGTCATATTCCATTGGGTCGAATGATCTTGAACGCATAAAATCCGTAACAGACCTTGGAGTGTTATTCAACCACAACTTAAACTTCTCTGATCACATTGGCACTACCGTTAGTAAAGCTAAAGGGGTTTTTGCCTTTGTTAAACGTTGGTCAAAGGAATTTGAGGATCCCTATACCACGAAACACTTACGTATTTCCTTGGTTCGTCCAATTCTTGAATACTGCTCGTGTGTTTGGTCTCCTCAATATACCAATCATCAAGACCTTATCGAATCGGTACAGAAACAGTTCCTTTTGTTTGCTTTACGTGGTTTAAACTGGGAAACACAACCTCGCCTACCATCTTACGTGGATAGAACCTGCCCTCCCTCGAGGATCGTTAAACCTGCCACGGTGTAATGTTCCTTCATAAATTAAGAACTGGGCTTGTAAATTCAAGCTACCTACTGGGTCAAATACGGTTCTCCATCCCTGTAAGGTCTACTCGTCACCTTCGACCTATTGCCCTCGATATTTGTAAGACGAATTTCGCGTTTTATGTTCGCAATATAACGAACTGTATTTTTTGATATACGAGGTGTGTTCAAAAAGTATGGTGACTTTTCAAATTTCGCGGGCAACATATTTTCGATTATCGATTTTTTTGTTTTGTTATATTGGTACACTCTTCCCTAACATCTGTACCAAGTTTCAATGGAACATCCTCTTTTGTTTGGTTGTGAGAGGCGTAAAGTTACAAGTTATTTTGCGAGCTCGGCGATTTTTGCTATCGAAAAATATGGATCAAAGGATTTGCATCAAATTTTGTGTAAAAAATAAAATTAAGTGCTCTGAAACACTTGAAATGTTGACAGTGGCATACGGTGAAACTGTTCTGAGTAAAAAAATGTGTACAAGTGGTACAAACTCTTCCAAGATGGCCGGGAAGATGCCAATGACCAGCCTCGCTCTGGACGCCCAAGCACGTCAACAACTGATGAAAACGTTCAAGCAGTGACGAAAATTGTTTTGGAAAATCGTCGAATCACTATCAGAGAAGTTGCTGAAGATGTCGGTATATCGCTTGGCTCGTGCCATGAAATTTTTCAAACGTTTTGGGTATGAGTCGTGTGTCAGCGAAGTTTGTTCCGAAATTGCTGAATTTTGACCAAAAGAACCGTCGCATGAGCATCGCTCAAGAGCTGTTGAATGACGTCAACGACGACCCAGATTTACTCAAAAGGGTCATAACTGGTGACGAATCATGGGTATATGGTTATGATATCGAAACCAAAGCCCAATCGTCCCAATGGAAGAGCCCAGGCGAGCCAAGACCGAAAAAAGCAAAAAAATCGCCGAGCTCGCAAAATAACTTGTAACTTTACGCCTCTCACAACCAAACAAAGAGGATGTTCCATTGAAACTTGGTACAGATGTTAGGGAAGAGTGTACCAATATAACAAAAAAAAAAATCGATAATCGAAAATATGTTGCCCGCGAAATTTGAAAAGTCACCTTACTTTTTGAACCCCACACCTTATTCTGAATGCTCTGTTTATTTAATTGTAATAAATATCGTAACTCACCTGTCCCACTTGATGTGAGTCGGGTACTATGTTTATGTTGGCAGGTATTTGTTAACATTAATGTAATAAATAAATAAATAAACAAACAAATAAATAAATAAATAAATAAATAAATAAATAAATAAATAAATAAATAAATAAATAAATAAATAAATAAATAAATAAATAAATAAATAAATAAATGAAAAAATAAACAAATAAATGAATAAATAAATAAATAAACAAATAAATAAATAAATAAATAAATGATAGGACAGACGGACATGGCTATATCGACTCCCCTATTGATCCTGATCAAGAATATATATTCTTTATGGGGTCGGAAACGTCTCCTTCACTGCGTTACTAGCTTCTGACAAAAATTATAATACCCTCTGCGGGGGCTAAGTATAACTGTTTTTTGGAATATTCCATTTTGTTAGCTGATCTAATCCACATTGATTTTGTAAAATAACATAGAGATAAGAAATAAGCAAAAGTTTCGTTAGATCGTATGCAGGCACCATCCGCTCGCAGAACAACACCCAAAGCTGATTTGGTTTGAAGTTTTCTGAACCACTTAAAAGCAGTCGGTGTTTTTTGTGACACCGACTGCGATATGCCCTGTTCGTATCTCAGTAGATTGATTTCTATTAATTGAAATACATACATATATGAAAAACATTTTACTGCTACCACTGATATGAATTTGTAAACCAAAATGAAATTTATGCTGAAATATTAAAAAATATACTGTTACATATAATGTTCTTATTTTTATCATTAACCCTTTAGTGAATACGCCCATATTGTTAGGGTACCAAGTCTGAAAAGTAGCAAAAGACAAAATATTCTTGCTGCATAGAAATAAAATTATCGCACACATGCACCCCTGTATGAGAATGCATGAACACGCATACATACAAAGCCCAATTCAAGCGTAGGGCAACCTTCTTCAAAATGCGCGTCTCTGCGACTGAACGACCGAACTCGTGCAATGAGCGCGCGAGCGTCAAAATGAGAATAAGAATGAGAGCAAAAAAACCGGAAGGCACACGAAGTGTCCGGGGCCTGCCGCTACCAGCTGTGGGGCCTCCCGCAAAATAATTGGAGTGTCCATATTGGTTGTATAAAATGACCAGTCTATATGTTGTATGGTTAGTGCTGTTAGTTAATACTCATCCCAGACTCCCCTAGATCATCTATGCGAACCAGTGCTGCAAACTTTTGAAAAAAAGCTGAACAAAATCAGGAAAAAGCGCAAAAAAAGAGCAAACAATTTTTTATTTGTTTTTAATATATTATTTATAAGATATTTTAGCAAGTTACCTAATTCGTCGCGACTATCATTAGTTTCGCTATCGTACGACATGTTTGTTCCGATCTTGCACTAGCTGCAATAGACTATTTTCTCGTCAGTGTCATCGCTGACAAGCCTTGCCTTGAATTCGTCGCCCATCAACCAAACTTCACGGCACTTTTGCTTATACTCTTTCACCACTTACGCGCACTTTTTATATTGTGATAGTAGTTTACCATTAAATAGCGATGGTAGTATTGGCAAATATCGACAAGAACATATGATAATGTTGCCACGTTTATTCACATTTGGTTTATTTGTACATAAACTGGTAGGTGTTACCGCGTTAGTACACGTTTTATCCACAGCTTCATAAAAAATAGTATTTTTTGTGTCTTTTCATTAAATTTGTGGCAGCATTAAAAAAAAGCGGAAAAAAAGCCAACTGCTTTTTGAAAAATCCAGAATTCCCGCTTCCCCCAATTCCCAAATATTTCCCGCATTTCGACTTTGAAAAAGCCAGATTTTACGGGAAAAAAGCTAAGTTGATGCAGTGATGCGAACTACCATCTCTGTACGTTCCTTTACCCAACTCATTAATATTCCTATACCCTTGCAGAGGGTATTATAATTTTTTCAAAAGTGTGCAACGCAGAGAAGGAGACATATCCGACCCTATAAAGTACATATATATATTCTTGATCAGGATCGCGTTCTGAGTTGATATAAGCATCTCCGTCTGTCTGTCTGTCCGTCTGTCCTGTCCGAATTAACCTGACAAAAAAGCTCAAGCCAGACGCAAGATTACCAAGAGACGGATTGCCGAATGGCAACAGACATAATTCTGCCGCTTATCAAGTAGACAAAGCACAATTTATCTCGAATGCTACTGTGAAAAACGGCTTCTCCTACGCTGATATGGTAAGGCCAAAAGAAGGGAAACAAGTAAATGGGCATACAACCCAGGATAGGTTGCGATCCGTCGATCATCCCCAGAATCAAATGTCAATGTCAATAATTAAATTAATATGCTGGAGAATGCAATCCACGACCTAATTACAAGAATGGACAAACTAATTCAGGAAACGATGGAAACTCTCTGTATATATTCTGTATATATACCTCCAAATGAGCCATGGTGTAAAGCTGATTTTGACCATCTATTGTTTTCCTTTGGCAACAAGTTAATCATAGGTGGTGATTTTAATGCGAAGCATCCATGGTGGGGCAACTTTAGGTCATGCTCTCGAGGGAAGCACTTGCAAGAGGCCATTTCCAGCAGTAATTGCCAAATTCTTGCTACGGGGGAGCCAACGTTTTATTAACGGGATTGCTCTAAATAAGCTATCTGTTGAAATTAAATATGAGCTCTCCTCGGATCACTTACCAGTTGTAGTCACATTGTACAAAGCACCGCAATTTATACCGAAGAGGCAAGTTATACTCTCACATGCATCCAATGTTAATATTTTTAAATCTGAACTAGATAGAAAAATAAACCTCAACTTGGAAATAAACAGTCCGGAAGATACAGAAGATGCGATATTACTGTTTATGTATGAAAAATATAATGCTGGCTGCATTATCTGCCAAACCTACGTCCCAGAATTCAGCCAACCAACACCGACGATCTGGCCTTTCGCAAAGTGTTGGCGCGCTCTTACGCATGAAGATAAGAGTCAGAAAAGAATATATAGGAACAGGTGACATCCGTATTCACCAGATGTATAAAAGGTTGTCAAACAGACTTCACAAAGTTCTTGCCAAAATAAAACAAGGCAAAATAGATGACATTCTAGAGAGCGCTGAGCAGAAAGCAATTTAAACTATTCGCTCTGGAAACTCCCTAGCCGTTTTAAAAGAATTTCAATTCCAAAAGGCCCCATAAAAACCCAGCAGGCGACTGGTGCTATTCCAGTCAGGAGAAGGCGGACGTTTTTGCGAATAGCCTTGAAAAACGATTTAAGCCTTTTAATTTTTCCTCACAGTTCATCAGAAAACTTGTTGAAGATCAATTAGAAATGCCGTTTCAAATGGCCCTTCCTGCGAACCCGGTGACATTGCAAGAGGTGGTTAATCAAATTAAAAAGCTTCAAAGTAAAAAATCTCCTGGTGAAAATCTCTTGGATAACCGGACACTAAACTCCTCCCCAAAAGAGCTCTACTTTTTATAGTGCTGTTGTTAAATAGCATCCTTAGGATAGGCCACTTCTCTATGATTTGGAAGACAGCACTCATCACAATGGTTCCAAAGCCAGGTAAACAGCATACCGAAGTAGATGGAAATAGGTCAATCAGCCTTCTCTCAGCACTGGGTAAGATGTTGGAAAGGGTGATCCTGAACAGAATTCAAAATGTACACATTTTCTGTCATGGATATTCAGCAAGCTTTCGACAGGGTGGTCTGCTGTTTAAACTGAGGAGTAGTCTAACACCTCAGCTCTACCATTTAGTCAGGAGTTTCCTAAAAGGTAGAAGCTTCAGAGTTGTCGTAGATGGAGCAAAATCATCTGAACGCCAAATTTGTGCAGGAGTTCCGCAAGACAGCGTCCTTGGCCCTACATTGTATACGTTATATACTGCTGACATGCCCAGCTCTAGCGTAATAACTAGAATAGAAGACCACGACGTACTGATTGCAACTTACGCTGACGAAACGGCGATACTGACCAGAAGTGTAGACATAAAGTTAGCTACGGAATCCTTACAGAAATATGTATGCAGCTTTGAGTGCTGGGCGCAGAAGTGGAACATAGGCATAAATAGCAGAAAATGAGCGAGTGTCACCTTTACAACTAGACCCTTATCTTGCGAAGGCATAAATTTGCTGGGCTCCACTTTGGCGCACATGACCTCACACAAGTATCTAGGCGCATTACTGGACAGACGCCTGAGCTTTCAAGCCCATACGACTATGGTAAATAAATCGGTTTTGGCGACGGCTGGTAAAATGGCTTGGCTGCTTGCTCCCAAAAATAAACTGTCATGACACAGCAAAGTAGCGATCTTTAAAATGATTCTAAACCCAATATCTACGGTGTTGCAGGCAAAATGACGGAGCCGAAGTTGATATACCCTTGCAGAATATTCTGTAAATATTCTCCAAAATTATTCATATGATGCTTTCTTAATACTCATAAAAAATCCCAACTTCCTAACATTAAAAACAGCAAAGTAATGGCAGTACCGATCGTTCAGTTATATGGCAGCTAGAGAAAAAAACCCGCCGACCGCCCTCTACCAAATATAAAAAAAACCCCAAAAAAAAAAAAAAATTTAGTTTCAAGCAGAAAGCTTTTAAACTGAGGGACTAGTTTGCGTAGAAACGGACAGACGGACGGACAGACGGACGGACAGACGGACGGACATGGCTAGATCGACTCTCCTGGTGATGCTGATCAAGAATATATATACTTTATAGGGTCGGAAATGTCTCCTTCACTGCGTTGCAAACTTTTGACTGAAATTATAATACCCTCTGCAAGGGTATAAAAACTATCATTACTAGGATTCCCGACCATGTTGACTAAGTGGATTTCAACATACCTTGCGATCCGGACTCAGAGAGTAGCTTATAAAAGCACAATCTCAAACTCTGTTCACGTGAACTCTGGTGTTCCGCAAGGGACCCCTACTGTTTGGAATTTTCATAAATGACTTGCCTCAAGTAGTTCTCTCATCTTATGTTATGATGTATGGTGACGACGTAAAACTTTGTTTGCCATTATCGAACCCCAATTCCCATGATGTCTTGCAAGCCGATCTGAACAACCTTCATTCTTGGTGCATCCAGAATTTGCTGTTTTTAAACAACTCGAAATGTAAATTGATGTCCTTTTATCGGAAGAGGTTTCTCCTCACGTCATATTCCATTGGGTCGAATGATCTTGAACGCATAAAATCCGTAACAGACCTTGGAGTGTTATTCAACCACAACTTAAACTTCTCTGATCACATTGGCACTACCGTTAGTAAAGCTAAAGGGGTTTTTGCCTTTGTTAAACGTTGGTCAAAGGAATTTGAGGATCCCTATACCACGAAACACTTACGTATTTCCTTGGTTCGTCCAATTCTTGAATACTGCTCGTGTGTTTGGTCTCCTCAATATACCAATCATCAAGACCTTATCGAATCGGTACAGAAACAGTTCCTTTTGTTTGCTTTACGTGGTTTAAACTGGGAAACACAACGTCGCCTACCATCTTACGTGGATAGAACCTGCCCTCCCTCGAGGATCGTTAAACCTGCCACGGTGTAATGTTCCTTCATAAATTAATAACTGGGCTTGTAAATTCAAGCTACCTACTGGGTCAAATACGGTTCTCCATCCCTGTAAGGTCTACTCGTCACCTTCGACCTATTGCCCTCGATATTTGTAAGACGAATTTCGCGTTTTATGTTCGCAATATAACGAACTGTATTTTTTGATATATTCTGAATGCTCTGTTTATTTAATTGTAATAAATATCGTAACTCACCTGTCCCACTTGATGTGAGTCGGGTACTATGTTTATGTTGGCAGGTATTTGTTAACATTAATGTAATAAATAAATAAATAAACAAACAAATAAATAAATAAATAAATAAATAAATAAATAAATAAATAAATAAATAAATAAATAAATAAATAAACAAACAAATAAATAAATAAATAAATAAATGAAAAAATAAATAAATAAATAAATAAATGAATAAATAAATAAATAAACAAATAAATAAATAAATGATAGGACAGACGGACATGGCTATATCGACTCCCCTATTGATCCTGATCAAGAATATATATTCTTTATGGGGTCGGAAACGTCTCCTTCACTGCGTTACTAGCTTCTGACAAAAATTATAATACCCTCTGCGGGGGCTAAGTATAACTGTTTTTTGGAATATTCCATTTTGTTAGCTGATCTAATCCACATTGATTTTGTAAAATAACATAGAGATAAGAAATAAGCAAAAGTTTCGTTAGATTTGCTTTATTTTTGTGTTATCTTTATTTTTTTTTCTCACTTACAAATCGTTTTGGCAATTCACCGAAATATCAGTTTTTTATTTTGTTTCGCGAATAGTGCCGAAATTGGTTGTAATTTTGTGGAAAGGGAGTTTAATTGAGTTCGTTATTATAGTTAATAAGACAATACACTTTTACTTCGCAAAAAATTTCATTTTAGTGGGTAACGGACCTCACTGCCCCAAGCGAGAAACGGAAGAGATCATTTGGCTTAGAAGGGAGGGCGAAACATATAAAGATATTTAAAGTCTCTTGAAATGTTCTGCCAAATGGTTTCTAATGACATAAAATATGAACCCAAACCTAAAAAACGAGGTGGGATTCGCTAAACTACAATTGGAGAGGACCGACGCATAGTACACTTCAGTAAAGCTAATCCTTGTGTTTCCTATAGGGATATAAAAGCGGAGATTGTCCGACGACCTCCAAATAAAGATGTACCACCCAAACCATACACTGAAGACAGTAGAGCACGGTGGCCTTAAAATCTTGGTATGGGCATGCTTTTCATACAACGGTGTAGGTCCCATACATATGATCGATGGGATCATGGATAATGCATATGCAGTCGTATGCTGAGAAAGAGATGCCTTTTATTTGGACATTTCAGAAGGACAATGATTCTAAACATACCAGCAAGGTAACCAAGGAGTGGTTTATTAAAGAGAAAGTCAATGAAATGCTATGGCCAGCACAGTCCCCAGATTTAAATCCTATTGAAAACTTGTGGGGAGACATCAAACGCTAAGTTTCAAAAAGGCCCCGACTTCTAAGCCGCAGCTTTGGCAATTTGTGCAAGAGGCATGGGCCAGATTCCCCTCGAGCGTGGTCAAGATTTGGTGGACTCCTTGCCACGTAGGTGTGAGGCTGTGAAAGCTAATAAAGGCTATACAACAAAATATTAGAATTAGATTAGATTATTTATAAGATATTTTGAAATTTATTACATTTTTCGTTGTTTACTTTGACTGCTATTTCAATGAACAACATAATATATACTTTTATTTTTTATAAAATTGCTTACTGCAATTTCGGTAAACACAGCTGTACATATGGTATTACTTTTCGGGTGATAATATAACTTTTCTCCAGTTGCAACCGATTGGATCAGTTTACTGAATCTATAATTAGGAGAACACAAATTTGAATAGAGTTATTTAACTGGATTTTTAAATTACAGTGGACTTATATAGATAAGCAAAAACTCTTTGGAAAATAGTAGACTATCGACTTAAAAACACATTTAAGAAAGATGGAAATAAAAATTTAAGTAATAAGAATGAGCCATTAATATACAATTTGGATTGGTATGGGAAGACAGCATTCCATTTAACATTTTAAATTTTAAAAAGTGTGCAAAATAAGATTATTCCAATTTGTGAGGCTCTCAAAGCTGAAAATGGAAAATATAACTATAAATTCACTCAATTGTAAAAAAATGTCAAGAAGTACCAGATATAATAAAATATGTTAATAAACATTTTTGGCATAAGTGCACAATATATAAGTTTATATTTAATAAAATCAAATATATTGGTAAAAATAAAAAAAAAAAATAAAAATAAAAATCTCGCCTTTTTAATTGTTTGTTTGTTTATAAAATGTTAAAGAATATAATTTATTGAATACGCTGAAATATTTTATATAAAGGATTTGACACTGCCGCGATTACTTTGCACAACCAGATGTGGATATACAGCCAAACAAAAATCTCTGATTGGGAATTTAACAAGTGTGGTTCATAGCGATACCACTCCTATACAAATTTTTTTAGGAAATATTTTATTATAAATGAGTGCCAAAGTATACCAAGCATTTAAAATATCCTAGTTGACACAAAACAGTAATAATTCCCTAAAACCACGGTCACTTTGATACAAATAATTGCGTGTTTCGATTTTGAAAAAAAACTTGCTATCAGCCAAGCTACTTACCCGTAGTATAGGCTAAGACGCTTAGATAGAATTATGCGCAGCGCAAGTATAAATTTCATAATATTTTTTAAATCTTTTTTTTATTATATTATATTTAACTGAGCAGTAGAATTCATAGACATAAAAAACACAGACAAAATATGGAACGCATATTATTATGATATTTTATTGTAAATAAATTAAAAAAAAAACCATCTATTTCGATTTGTGGGACATATTTTGTAAATTTTTTCAAAAATAAAAACAAATAATTTCGGTTAAAAAAAATATGAAAGATATACGGCAAAGCATATTTGTGTCTTTAATTGTTTAGCTAAGTTAAAAATATGCGACGCAAATTATCATGATATTTTATTACAAATTCATTTTAAAAACCATCTATGGAAATTTATGAAACATATTTTCCAAAACAATTTATTATTAGGCTAAAAATGTTTCACACTATACGGTTAATGTCAGATTAACTATTTTTTAAGGATATTAAAGTACAACATTTATACTATGTTTTCACCAATTTGCATTTTTTTTTTATTTGTTAAATGAGTTATATGTCTTAAACTAGTTTTCTGCTACCTATGGGACAGCTTAATCTAATTATATATTGGGGGAAACAAAATTTAGTCCTTACGATTTACATTATAACTTATTATAGTTACATAAAAGTGTTGTTTTAAATTAAATATTTATTTTTGTTTTTATATAATCCTGGAATGGAGATTCGTTGGGTAGAACCTTTTAAGTCTTCTCTTTCTGGGCTGTATCCTGAGATGCCTGACAAGCCCATTCGGGTGACTTGTTAGGCGTCGAACAAAGCTGGCTGCTTTCGTTTGAAGGGCATCGCCCACCTTGGGACCCGTTCAATGTCTCCTCATGTACCAGGGAGCATCTCATATTTTTATTAATATTTTAGTTTGGGCAATTCTGATTTTATTGATGTTGCTTTTGCCTGCAACACCGTAGATATTGGGTTTAGAATCATTTTAAAGCTCGCTACTTTGCTGTGTCATGACAGTTTATTTTTGGGAGCAAGCAGCCAAGCCATCTTACCAGCCGTCGCCAAAACCGATTTATTTACCATAGTCGTATGGGCTTGAAAGCTCAGGCGTCTGCCCAGTAATGCGCCTAGATACTTGTGTGAGGTCATGTGCGCCAATGTGGAGCCCAGCAAATTTATGCCTTCGCAGGATAAGGGTCTAGTTGTAAAGGTGACACTCGCTCATTTTCTGCTATTTATGCCTATGTTCCACTTCTGCGCCCAGCACTCAAAGCTGCATACATATTTCTGTAAGGATTCCGTAGCTAACTTTATGTCTACACTTCTGGTCAGTATCGCCGTTTCGTCAGCGTAAGTTGCAATCAGTACGTCGTGGTCTTCTATTCCAGTTATTACGCTAGAGCTGGGCATGTCAGCAGTATATAACGTATACAATGTAGGGCCAAGATGCTATTTAACAACAGCACTATAAAAAGTAGAGCTCTTTTGGGGAGGAGTTTAGTGTCCGGTTATCCAAGAGATTTTCACCAGGAGATTTTTTACTTTGAAGCTTTTTAATTTGATTAACCACCTCTTGCAATGTCACCAGGTTCGCAGGAAGGGCCATTTGAAACGGCATTTCTAATTGATCTTCAACAAGTTTTCTGATGAACTGTGAGGAAAAATTAAAAGGCTTAAATCGTTTTTCAAGGCTATTCGCAAAAACTTCCGCCGCCTGACTGGAATAGCACCAGTCGCCTGCTGGGTTTTTATGGGGCCTTTTGGAATTGAAATTCTTTTAAAACGGCTAGTGAGTTTCCAGAGCGAATAGTTTAAATTGCTTTCCGCTCAGCGCTCTCTAGAATGTCATCTATTTTGCCTTGTTTCATTTTGGCAAGAACTTTGTGAAGTCTGTTTGACAACCTTTTATACATCTGGTGAATACGCATGTCACCTGTTCTTATATATTCTTTTCTGACTCTTATCTTCATGCGTAAGAGCGCGCCAACACTTTGCGAAAAGCCAGATCGTCGGTGTTGGTTGGCTGAATTCTGGGACGTAGGTTTGGCAGATGATGCAGCCAGCATTATATTTTTCATACATAAACAGTAATATCGCATCTTCTGTATCTTCCGGACTGTTTATTTCCAAGTTGAGGTTTATTTTTCTATCTAGTTCAGATTTAAAAATATTAACATTGGATGCATGTGAGAGTATAACTTGCCTCTTCGGTATAAATTGCGGTGCTTTGTACAATGTGACTACAACTGGTAAGTGATCCGAGGAGAGCTCATATTTAATTTCAACAGATAGCTTATTAAGAGCAATCCCGTTAACAACAAAAAAGTCTAGAACAGAGGGTCGAGTGTTATAGGAATAAAACGTTGGCTCCCCCGTAGCAAGAATTTGGCAATTACTGCTGGAAATGGCCTCTTGCAAGTGCTTCCCTCGAGAGCATGACCTAAAGTTGCCCCACCATGGATGCTTCGTATTAAAATCACCACCTATGATGAACTTGTTGCCAAAGGAAAACAATAGATGGTCAAAATCAGCTTTACACCATGGCTCATTTGGAGGTATATATACAGAATATATACAGAGAGTTTCCATCGTTTCCTGAATTAGTTTGTCCATTCTTGTAATTAGGTCGTGGATTGCATTGTCCAGCAGATTAATTTTATTATTGACACTGTGGTTCTGGGGAAAATCGACGGATCGCAACCTAGCCTGGGTTGTATGCGCATTGACTTGTTTCCCTTCTTTTGGCCTTACCATATCAGCGTAGGAGAAGACGTTTTTCGCTGCAGAATTATGTCTGTTGCTATTCGGTAACCTGTCTCTTGGTAATCTTGCGTCTGGCTTAAGCTTTTTTGTCAGGTTAATTCGGACAGGACAGACGGACAGACAGACAGACGGAGATGCTTATATCAACTCAGAACGCGATCCTGATCAAGAATATATATATGTACTTTATAGGGTCGGATATGTCTCCTTCTCTGCGTTGCACACTTTTGAAAAAATTATAATACCCTCTGCAAGGGTATAGGAATATTAATGAGTTGGGTAAAGGAACGTACAGAGATGGTAGTTCGCATCACTGCATCAACTTAGCTTTTTTCCCGTAAAATCTGGCTTTTTTCAAAGTCGAAATGCGGGAAATATTTGGGAATTGCGGGAAGCGGGAATTCTGGATTTTTCAAAAAGCAGTTGGCTTTTTTCCGCTTTTTTTAATGCTGCCACAAATTTAATGAAAAGACACAAAAAATACTATTTTTTATGAAGCTGTGGATAAAAAGTGTACTAACGCGGTAACACCTACCAGTTTATGTACAAATAAACCAAATGTGAATAAACGTGGCAACATTATCATATGTTCTTGTCGATATTTGCCAATACTACCATCGCTATTTAATGGTAAACTACTATCACAATATAAAAAGTGCGCGTAAGTGGTGATCTACACCTATTTCAAAATGCCCAAAGAGTATAAGCAAAAGTGCCGTGAAGTTTGGTTGATGGGCGACGAATTCAAGGCAAGGCTTGTCAGCGATGACACTGACGAGAAAATAGTCTATTGCAGCTAGTGCAAGATCGGAACAAACATGTCGTACGATAGCGAAACTAATGATAGTCGCGACGAATTAGGTAACTTGCTAAAATATCTTATAAATAATATATTAAAAACAAATAAAAAATTGTTTGCTCTTTTTTTGCGCTTTTTCCTGATTTTGTTCAGCTTTTTTTTCAAAAGTTTGCAGCACTGGTTCGCATAGATGATCTAGGGGAGTCTGGGATGAGTATTAACTAACAGCACTAACCATACAACATATAGACTGGTCATTTTATACAACCAATATGGACACTCCAATTATTTTGCGGGAGGCCCCACAGCTGGTAGCGGCAGGCCCCGGACACTTCGTGTGCCTTCCGGTTTTTTTTTGCTCTCATTCTTATTCTCATTTTGACGCTCGCGCGCTCATTGCACGAGTTCGGTCGTTCAGTCGCAGAGACGCGCATTTTGAAGAAGGTTGCCCTACGCTTGAATTGGGCTTTGTATGTATGCGTGTTCATGCATTCTCATACAGGGGTGCATGTGTGCGATAATTTTATTTCTATGCAGCAAGAATATTTTGTCTTTTGCTACTTTTCAGACTTGGTACCCTAACAATATGGGCGTATTCACTAAAGGGTTAATGATAAAAATAAGAACATTATATGTAACAGTATATTTTTTAATATTTCAGCATAAATTTCATTTTGGTTTACAAATTCATATCAGTGGTAGCAGTAAAATGTTTTTCATATATGTATGTATTTCAATTAATAGAAATCAATCTACTGAGATACGAACAGGGCATATCGCAGTCGGTGTCACAAAAAACACCGACTGCTTTTAAGTGGTTCAGAAAACTTCAAACCAAATCAGCTTTGGTTGTTGTTCTGCGAGCGGATGGTGCCTGCATACCATACCGACGATTGAATTTTAGGGGTGCGGGCAGAAACAAAACAGCTTTTTGGCTTTTGTTTAGATTTTTTATGACACTTCTTTTGAATGTTATGTTTAATGACCTTTGGTAGATTTAGTTGATCAGGATCGCGTGCTGAGTTGATATAAGCATGTCCATCTGTTCGTCTGTCTGTTTCTACGTGATCTAGTCTCTCAGTTTTAAAGATATCGAATTGAAACTTTGCACACACCCTTCGATCCTTTGCACGCAATATATAAGTCGGAACGGACTGGATCGGCCTACTATATCCTATAGACGCCATATAACTAATTGATCGGAAATGCCATAACTTTGGTATTTGTAAAGTTAGGAAGTTGGAATTTTCTATGGGTTTTTTTTTTTACAATGAATCCGACCTACTAAATTTCATAAGGATCGACCGACTATATTCTATAGCTGCCATATAGCTGAACGAAATTCCATAACTTTAATGTTTGTAAAGTTAGGAAGTTGGGATTAAGCATGTCTGTCTGTCTGTTTCTACGCAAACTAGTTTCTCAGTTTTAAGAATATCGAATTTAAACTTTGCACACACCCTTTGCACGCAGTATATAAGTCGGAACGGCTGGATCGGCCGTCTATATCCTATAGCCGCCATATAACTCATTCATCGGAAATGTCATAACTTTGGTGTTTGTAAAGTTTGGATTTTCTACGGGTTTTATTTTTGGACAATCAATCTGACCTAACAAATTTCAACCAAACATCTTCACCCCATCAACAACCACTCCTTGTGTCTCCTTTGCCAACGCTCTCCGCTACCCTGGAATCTCACAAACATCTACCGCCCAGCCTGCAGCATTGCGTCCACAGCCACCCATACCAAACCTAAATGATTTTCCGCTCTTAAGCCAAAATGGCCAAACAACAACTCAACCTTCTACGCAGCAAAACCAAACTCTTCCCCCACAAACACTTAGCGGTCTAGAATCTACACTAGCTACTCTTGCAAACGTCATGATGACGATTCAAAGTTCCCTTCAAGAACTACTGCGAAACCAGAGCCTTCTAGTGGAACTACTGATCAAACAAAAGTCTGTATAAATGGACTCCTTAAGAATATGCTTCTGGAACGCAAACAACGTTTCCCGGCACAAAAACGAACTCCTACAGTTCCTAAACAGCCACAATATCGATATCATGCTACTTTCTGAGATGGGTTCGGAGAACTAATAAAAACTACTTCCATATCATCGGCTATATAATCCACGCGACCAACCACCCGGACGGTAAAGCACACGGAGGTACCGGTATACTCATAAAACAACGCATAAAACATCATCCCTTGGAGACATTCGCTACTAACTTCCTGCAGGCCACATCCCTACGTATAAACCTAATTGGCGGCCCTATCCGCCATATATTGCCCCCCACGCTTCAGTATTGCAGAAAATGAGTTTATAAATTTATAACGCAATTATAACGCAAAGCATCCACACTGGGGATCTCGTCTTATCAACCCCAAAGGCCGCTAATTATAAAACTCTGTCATCACTCCTGGTACTACGCTTGACTTTGTATCACCAGCTAGGCCTACATACTGGCCCACAGATCCAAATAAACAACCTGACATTATCGATTTCGCTGTTATTAGAAGAGTCTCGCACAGGCTGATAAACGTAGGAGCGTAAACCTTAGTAGCATGCAGACGTGTATCTATTGTGCGTCTCCGAATATTCAATAAAATCACAAAAGTGCAGTGACCGTTTTAATAATCTACTATCAAACGCGAAAAAGCATTCTGCGATGAAATCGCAAATGTTAATATTGATTGGTCATTTAATTAATATAAAACTTAACACTTAAAACTCTAATTAACTTTACCACGAATACAATGAGTCGCACACAACGTCAACGTGAGCAAGACGAGAGACGGCTCTCAGTACAAAGAGATAACGCGTACTTCTCTTTTAAAGCAACGGAAAATAATGCAAGCTCTGATCAAGCGCAGGCAATTACCCCCAACTTGACCGAGTTCTTAAACGTAGCGAGCGAGAGAGCGCTTTCTTGCTCCCCCTCGCTACCATCGACGTCTCTGCTGCCAAAGAGCGCTGAATGTGCTCCAATGCAGGTATGCAATAACCTAAGCTCATCAGCAGTAACTAGCACCGCAATTTCTTTAACAACGTCAACTGTAACTACAACAACAACTGCAACTTTATCGACAGCGCGTTTAATGACATCATCAGCGCAAGTATTAATACGTCTGCCGCTGCGCTGCCCGAAAAACAGAACAAAACCAATGAATGTGCTAAGCCGGCTGTGCAGACTGGTATGGATCGCTTCATCCAAATCAAAAGGAAGCTGAGCCCTCGAATTTCTCAAAGCAAAATAACCCGTAACAATGCTAGCCTAGCTGGAATAGAAACGCCCATGAACTCAAACCGATTTAAAATCTTGGAAGACGCCTATGACGTTGAGGCGGCCGAATCCACTGAAGTCGAGAAAAGGAAGCCAAAACCTCCGCCTATTTATATTCGAGAAAAAAGTTTCAATGTTCTTGTCAACAAAATTATCGAGCTTATTGGAAAGGATAACTTCCACATAATACCTCTAGTAAAGGGCAACATCCAGGAAACAAAGGTTCAAATGAAGTCTGAAGATAATTACAGAGTATTATCGAAATATCTTTCCGAGAATAAAAAGAACTTTTACACGTATCAGCTAAAAAGTAGCAAGGGCCTGCAAGTCGTACTTAAGGGCATAGAGTCCGACGTAACGCCTGCAGAGATAACAAAGGCGCTTCAAGAGAAGGGATTTAACGCTAAGACAGTCTTCAACATCCTTAACAGGGATAGAAAGCCGCAGCCACTCTTTAAGGTTGAGCTCGAACCAGAAAATAAGCCCCTAAAGAAATACGAAGTGCACCCCATTTACAATCTTCAGTTCCTGCTGCACCGCAGAATTACAGTTGAGGAACCGCACAAACGCAATGGCCCGGTACAATGTGCGAACTGCCAAGAATATGGCCATACAAGGTCATACTGTAAACTGCGCCCGGTGTGTGTAGTTTGTGGAGATCTTCATGACTCCGCACACTGCCCAACGAGCAAAGATGACTGCAACTCGAAAAAGTGCGGCAACTGCGGTGGCAATCACACTGCTAACTACAGAGGCTGCCCTGTTTACAAGGAGCTGAAAAGTCGCATCCACCAGAGAGGAACTGCCGCCCGCACCCAAAATAAACAGATGACAGCTTCCAGATCAAACCCTGAAGTCTTCTTCTCGACTGCAGCCAGATCCTCACTAGGACCCTTAAACTCTGATAAAAATGTGACTTACGCAAGCGCTTTAAAATCAGGACTGGCTAACCCTGTCTCAAAAAGTTCATTTCTGCAATCAGCATACCAAGAACCGAACACGGCTCAGCAGCAACAATTCCCGGAGCAGTCAAAAAGCAACTTCGAAGATATGATATACAGCCTGCAGCAAAGCCTTACGGAGTTTATGTCGTTTATGCGCACAACTATGCAAGATTTAATGCGAAACCAAAATCTATTGATTCAAATGCTGGTTTCACAACAATCCAAATAATGACTTCCCTAAGGATATCTACGTGGAACGCTAACGGCGTCTCACAGCATAAACTTGAGTTAGCTCAATTCCTACTCGACAACCATATCGACGTAATGCTGCTTTCAGAAACACACCTTACAAATAAATACAATTTTCAACTACGAGGTTATTCATTTTACGGAACAAATCATCCAGATGGTAAAGCACATGGTGGGACTGGAATTCTAATCAGAAGCCGTATTAAGCACCACTATCATAACAAATTTGCTAAAAATTACCTACAGGCCACATCTATAAATATACAAACAAATACTGGCAACCAACTTACACTAGCCGCCGTATACTCCCCGCCCCCTTCACCATAGCTGAAGATGAGTTTATGCAGTTTTTCAACTCACTAGGAGACCACTTCATAGCAGCAGGGGACTACAACGCCAAGCACACACACTGGGGATCACGTCTCGTGACTCCAAAAGGAAAACAGCTCTATAATGCAGTTATAAAAGCCAAGAACAAGCTGGACTACGTTTCTCCTGGCAGACCAACATACTGGCCGGCAGACCCAAGGAAACTACCCGATTTAATAGACTTTGCAATTACCAAAAACATTTCTAAAAATCTGATAAGCGCCGAATGCCTCTCGGATCTTTCATCGGATCACTCGCCTGTCCTGTTTATTCTTCTCCGACATCCAGGCGCATTGGAGCAATCGTTTAAATTGACATCTCAGAAAACCAATTGGGTTAAGTACAAGAAATACATTAGCTCACACATTGAGCTAAGTCCTCATCTCAACGATGAAGCCAACGTAGACAGATTTGTTAATACACTGGGGTCTGTACTCGTCTCTGCAGCTCGAGTTTCAACACCCCAAACTACAAGTACACAAAGCAACCAAAAGAAGACAAATCTACAAATAGAACAGCTCGTCCTCGAAAAGCGACGCTTACGTCGAGAGTGGCAACTCCACAGATCACCATCTGCTAGGCAAAGCTTAAAATATGCCTCACGTAAACTCACAAAAGCTTTACAGCAAGAAGAAGCACATGTCCACCGACGCTACATAGAGCAATTGTCAACATCTAGCACAAAACACTCACTATGGAGAGCGCACCCTACTCAAAGCTACAGGCGGCTGGGTGCGCAGCGACGCAGACAGAGCCAGCACGTTTGCCAACCACCTTAAAAATGTCTTCCAAGCAAATCCTGCCACTAGTGCGTTCACCTTGCCGACTTTACCAGATGAGCCTCAGCTTCAACATGAACCAATTGAGTTTCGCCCAAACGAAATCGTTAACATCATCAAAAATCAGCTGAATCCTAAAAAAAAACCGGGGCTGCGACCTCATAACTCCCAAAATGATCATTGAGCTCCCATAATGCGCCGTTTGCACTATCACCCAGCTTACTGTTTAGTAAGTGCCAGAGCGACAATAATGGATACCTTAGATGGTTCAGGGGTTTTTTTTCTTTCATAATAAGAGGAGTTTAATTTTTTTTATAGTTTATTTTTAATAATTTTGAATTTAAAATTGGCCAGGTATTGTCCTGAATACTGAGTCCCACGTTCGTAATTTAGACCTATAAGTCTAATCTTAAATAAAGCTTTTTATTCTATTATACTAACTTTTCGGCTGCGATTCCTCCCCGTTTTTTTTTAAAAATTTCGTATTGTCCTTTATGACCGTGATTAAACACATACCTAAGAATCCAGGTTAAGGGTAAATTCCTAAAATTCGTCCGCAGTCAACCTTTCTTTCGAATGAAAAAAAGCCGACGAGAACACCTTATGTTATTGTATCATGAACCGGATAACATCAGAAATTCGGAACGCGTTCGAAAAACGAGAGTACTGTACTGCCATATTTTTAGATGTCTCTCAAGCATTTTATAAAGTTTGGCTAGAAGGTCTAATGTAAAAGATCAACACAATGCTCCCCTACAACACCCATAAGCTTTTAGAGTCTTACCTCTACCACAGAAAATTTGCTGCTCGATGTAACACTGCTATAACTGACGATTTCACTATTGGAGCTGGAATTCCAACATTATATGTCCTCTATACAGCAGACAAAATGCGCGATGCAAGCAACTGCGCAGCTAGCTCTTCATCTGGTCGATGTTGAAAAGTGGCTATCAGATTGGCGAATTAAAGTGAACGAACAAAAATGCAAGCTGGTTACGTTCACCCGGAACGAAGTGACATATCTAGGAGTACACCTCGACAGAAGACTCACATTGATGCCAAAAGAACACACCTAAAGCTAAAAGCCAGTAGCCTTCATTGGCTTATCAATGCTCGGTCTCCCCTTAGTCTTGAATATAAAGTCCTGCTGTATAACTCGGTACTAAAACCTATATGGATGTACGGCTCCCAGTTATGGGGGAATGCCAGCAATAGCAATATTGCCATAGTCCAGCGAGCTCAGTCGAAGATCTTGAGAACAATCACCGGGGCACCGTGGTACGTTCGCAACGAAAATATACATCGCGACTTAAACGTTCTACCAGTCAAAGATGTGATCGCAGAACAGAAGGAAAAGTACTTTACCAAGCTATCGTTGCACCCTAACCACCTGGCGAGAGGTCTTACAAGGTTGATCAACCAATCACGCCTTCGTCGCAATGTCTTACCCACCCAGCGACCGACTTGAGGCACGCGCAACCAGAATGCAGTCTTATTATACTGTTAGTTAAATTTTAATGTTAAGATTCGTAAACTTATTGTTAGTCTCAAAATGAAGAGAAGATTCAATAAATAAAAGCAAAGTTAAATAAAAAAAAAGTCAATATTACCATGTATAAGGTTATAAATAAAGATAGTACTAAGCATCGTTCTACGGTTGGCTGGGGATGGTAAATTAATCACAAAGAATGTCTACTAGAACCCTAAGCCGTAAACCCGCTAAGAACTGGATCGCTAAGTATTCAGATTGAGTCTCTCCTACTTGAAAATCTCAAAAATGAAGTCGAAGCTCTCTCTACCGATTAAAGAACCAGGCCAATATGGGCCTACATTGTGAAACTATCCCCGACGGGAAACAAATTCTCCACTATGGACGGAGCTCACCGAAACAAATAACCACTTTTAGATCCAAATATGGCCATTTGATCGACAAACAGGTGCCTGGCCGCGCTTTGACGAAGAAAGAGCTAACACCTTTGCCCATCAATTGGAAAAGTCTTCTTTAAGCCTCACCCGCCATCCAACCAATTCCTCCCCAGTTACCCTTGAAACCAGCACAATACTTAAGGCCATTAAAGAACACATAAACCCAAAAAAAGCTCCGGTCACGATTTTATTTCTCGAAAAGTGATAATTGAATTACCTGCATGCGCAGTCAGATGCATCGAATTTATAGTTAACTCAATATTGAAATAGGGGCTGCTTTCCTGACCAATGGAAAAAGTCTGTCATTACAATGATCCCGAAGCCAGGAAAAGACAAATCCAATCCCTCGGTACGGCCCATCATTCTGCTCCCATGTCTATCAAAGCTATTTGAAAAACTGCTTCTTGTTTATCTAGTAACACATCTTCAAAACAACAGAACGATCCCTCTGCACCAATTCGCGATTTAGGGAAAAGCATGGAACTATCGAACAGGTAAAGCCGCTTAACATCTGAAATTCGCACGGCTTTCGAACACAAGCAATATTGCAGTGCCTTATGTCTGGTCGTGTACATCACATTTGATCGCGTCTGGATCGACGGTCTGGTATACAAAATTAAAACCCTCCTACCGGAAAATACCCAAAAGTTGCTTGAGTCTTACCTCAGAACGGAGTTTTCACCGTGAGATGTAAAACCTTTACTTCAACCATCCATAACATCGAAGCTGGAGTACCTCCAAGGAAGTGGGCTAATCTTTCATGTTTTTTTCTTTCTTGTGAACACGACAAAAAATATGCAACGTATCGGAGCGAACCAAAGTTTGTTCTCTTCAGTATTTAATTTTCTTCCATTGTTTGTACCAAAAATGTTTTTTTATTCCTCCCTGTGAATTACCAATTTTTGTTATTTTAGAGTTTTACGTTCAAATATAAGATACATTTTAAGTAAAAACAAATATATTTTGATTTTAAAATAATTTTTAGAAATTTTTGTAACTTCTTTTATACCACCTTTAAATAAATCAAGCTGGTTTAAGGAAAATCGGTTGAGCTCGTTGAAGTCCATGAGAAATAGCCGTGATAGTAAACGATTTTCCGAGCGGAATAGTTTTAAAACCTTTATTTTACCAAATTACTGTTCATAAAGTAACTTCATCACAAACTTAAACAGCTAAACTGAAAATTGATTCCGCATCATCTCCAATTCCTCTATTGCCAGAAAAAAACAGTTAAATAGTGATGTGGTAAATAAAATAAATAAAGCCAATAATATTAGAAATAGAATTAGTTGCACTACCAGAAAATGTTAGATATAATATATTTTTTTTTTTTTTTTTTTTTTTAACATTTGCATTTTATTTATTGGATCTTCTCTGAATTGAGACTAACAATAAGTATATAGAATCTTAAATTAAAAAGCTATCTGACAGTCAAGGTGACTGGCGCGAAAATTTAGGGGCTCTAATAACTATTGCTGAGCTGGAAGGTCATTGCGTTGCAATCGGGTCCGGATGGAAGCCCTGGCTAGCCCCTGGCGAGCTGGTTTGGATGAGAAGTTAGCTTGGTGTGGTAGGACGCTTTTTGTTTTGATATTTCATCTTTTACGGGTAGAATGCCAAGATCTCTGTGGATGTTGTCGTTCCGAACATACCAAGGTGCCCCAGTGATAGTTCTCAGGATTTTTGATTGTGCTCGCTGAATAATGTCGATGTTGCTGCTGCTCGCGTTTCCCCACAATTGGGAGCCGTAGGTCAAGACTGGCTTAAGCGTTGAATTGTAGAGCAGGACCTTGAAGTCCAGGCAGAGGGGGGAGCGCGCGTTTAAAAGCCAATGGAGACTGTTTGATTTTAGTTTTAGGTGAATTTTCTTAGCTTCGATATGTCTCCGCCATGTAAGTCTCCTGTCTAGGTGGATGAATAGGTACGTTACATCGTCAGCTTGTGGAAGTGGCGTGTTATTCAGGGTTAGCGGGGGACACGGTTGTCTGTTAAGAGTAAACGTTATGTGTTTACACTTTTGCGCATTTATTTTTATACGCCAGTCTGATAACCACCTCTCCACTACAACGAGATGATCAGCTAGTAGTGCTGTTGCCTGAGTTGGGCATTTGGACCGACTTATGATCGCGGTATCGTCTGCGAATGTAGAAGTAGTTAGCCGCTCGTTCGTGGGAATATCTGCGGTGTAGAGGAGAAATAGAGTTGGACCAAGGGCGCTACCTTGGGGAACTCCAGCCTCTATAGCGTAGTCATCGGATGTTGTGGTGTTGCATCTCACGGCGAAGGCTCTGTTGTAAAGGTACGATTCCAGTATCCTGTGAGTGTTTCCTGGCAGGATCGTTCTGATTTTATGGATAAGGCCATCAAGCCAGACGACTCGGTCGAAAGCCTGTGCAACGTCCTTATTTCTGTTGTTAATCTGTTGACTTGCTCTATTGTTCCATGGCTTTCTCGAAAGCCAAATTGATGTGCTGGAATAACGTTGTGCTCTTTCAGATATGGAATGATGCGCGTCAGAAGGCATTTTTCGAGCAGTTTTGACAGACACGAGAGTAAACTTATCGGTCTATACGAAGCTGGTATTGTGTGATCTTTCCCTGGCTTTGGGATCATTATGATTACCGATTTTTTCCATTTTTTTGGGAAATAGCCAAGTCGTGTAATCCCGTGGAAGAGTTTACAAATAACCTCAACTGCACAGTTTGGAAGTTCGATTAACATTTTGGGAGTTATTTGGTCACCGCCTGGGGCCTTTTTTGGTTTCAATTGCTCGCTGATTACTTTTGCAATTTCATTTGGTTGAAACTGAATTGGCTCCGTCTCAGATTCAATTCGAATTGACGGCGACGGTAGTGCGAATGAATTAGTTGCAGGGTTTGGCTGAAAAACATTTCGAAGGTGTAAAGCAAATGTACAAGCTCTGTCTTTGTCGCTTCTGGCCCAGCTGCCTGAAGAGTCTCTTATGGGGATTACTGTTTCGGCCGGCGCACTTAGTTTTGGGTGGGCCCTCCACAAGGGATGCTTAGTGCTGGTGGGTGAAAGTTTCTCAATGTACTGGCGTTGTGCTTTTTCTTCTTCTTGCCTTAGAGCCCTGGTAAGTCTGCGACCAGCTTCTTTAAGACTTTGTTTTGAGGATGGCGATCTGCTGGTTTGCCAAGTACGTCTAAAACGTCTTTTCTCCAGAACAAGCTGTTTGATTTCATGGTTAGTTTTGTGTTGGTGTGTGTGCCCATCCCTCCCTTGCGGTGTTGAGACTTTGGCTGCTGCAACGAGTACAGACTCCAGGGCATCGGCGTAGCAGTCGATGTCCTCCTTGATGTTGAGCTGTGGAGTTAGTTCAATGTGGGAACTTACGTACTTTTTGAACTTCAGCCAGTTGGTTCGATGCGACGTCAGCCTTGCGAGGGTGCTTGATTAATTCCGGGCTTTGAAGAAGAGTTATTAGCACTGGTGAGTGGTCCGATGATAGATCCAAAAGCGATTTTGCAGATATTAGATTGCGAGAGATGTTTTTTGTCACAGCAAAATCAATTAAATCAGGTAGTTTTCTAGGATCTGTAGGCCAGTATGTAGGGCTGCCTGGTGAAACGTAGTCCAGTTTGTTGCATGTTTTAATGAGTGCATTATATAGTTGCCTTCCTTTGGGGGTCACAAGGCAGGATCCCCAGTGCGTGTGCTTGGCGTTGTAATCTCCTGCTGCTATGAATCGCTCTCCAAGCGAATTGTAGAAGTCCATGAATTGGCAATGGCAAGGTTGCAGTTGCCCAACTGTAATTTTATCGATGTAGCTTGCAGATGATTTTTAGCAAACCGTTGGTGAAAGTGGTGTTTGACGCGGTCTCTTATTAAGATTCCAGTGCCGCCATGCGCTTTACCATCTGGATGATCTGTGCCTTAGAACGTGTAATCCCGTATTTGAAAGTTATATTTGCTGGTGAGATGCGTTTCTGCCAGCAACATAACGTCGATGTGGTTTTCGTTCAGAAATTGAGTTATTTCAGGTTTATGCCGTGAAACACCGTTGGCGTTCCACAGAGTTATTCGAAGGCTAGGCATGGTTTATTTGGACTGCTGAGCTGCAAGCACTTGTAGTAAGATATTTTGGTTTTGCATAAGGGTTTGCATGGTGGTTTTCATGAAGGACATAAATTCCATCATATTTTGTTGCAAAGTAATCATCATAGATTCCATGTTACTTTGTGGCTGTCCCATGGCCTGCTGGATGTTATCAATTTTCGGCTCTATGTGAGCTGTGCCTGATCTTAGAGCACTGGCGTAAGAAATTCCGTTGGTGGTAATTGAAGGGCCAAATGATGATCTGGCTGCTTTTGCGAAGAAAACTTCCGGTGTCGTTTGTGATCTCATGTAAGTGTTTTGTGTGTTCAGGGAGCGTGCCGTTGTTGCTCGTTGCATCCGACTTTTCATCGCCTTGTAGACTGGACAGCCTCTGTAGTTAGCTGTGTGGTTTCCTTGGCAGTTTACACACTTTTTAGTGAGAGAGTCTTCCTTGTTGGCAGGGCAGGGTTCGGAGCCGTGGCAGTTTCCACAAGCTACACATACTGACCTGAGGGTGCAGTAATCCCTGGTATGACCGTATTCCTGGCAGTTTGTGCATTGCACTGGTCCGGCCCGTTTGTGCGGCTCTTCCACTGTGATCCTACGGTGCAGAAGGTACTGCAACTTGTAGATCGGGTGCACTGCGTTTTTTTTCAAAGTTCTGTTTTCATCTAATGGCCCGGGATTTACAGGGCCTTTGTTGGAACGATTTATTTTGGGCTTATTGCCGTCCGAGTTTTTTTGGGGTTGTTAGCTTGCGCTTGGAGATATTAATGTAGCGATCCATGCCTGTCTGAATGGGCTTTGTTTTTGCCGTTTGCACCGATTTTTGCACTTGGTTGTGTTGTTGCTTTACCCGCAGCACAAGAAGAGGGTGGAGTCGTTATTGCATTGTTGGCGGCAGAGACCGTTGTAGTAGTCGTAGTAGTTTCTGTTGTTGTTGCGCTAGGCGGCAGAAGCTCTGTTGGAGTCTTGCATTGCTCACTCCATGGCGTTCAAGCGGTGAAGAGCAGGGCGGGAGAGCAAGAGTTAGCTCTCTGGTTTTCGGCGGTCAGTAAACTTGCACCTTCAAGCACTTTCGGTTCTAGAGTATTACTCGTCACCGTAAAATAGGCGTTGTTACGGGCCAAAGAGAGACGACGTTTGTCTTGTTCTCTCTGAATTTTTTCACGGGCTTCGTCTTGTTGTTTTTGTCGTTGAGTGCGCTGATCCACGTTCTTACTCATTTGTTTATAGTTAGTGCGTAAAGATTAATTATTTAATTAATTAAAACTTTAGTTTACGATATGCGATTTGCATCGCGAAACGCAAAACCTCGCGCTTATTTTCGAACGTTTTCGACTGATTGGCTAATTGATATAATATGATGAGTCAGATTAAATGGCACAAAATATAATTTATTGACTCGTGAGTATATTTATAGAGTTAGATCTTTAACTGGACAATCTCTTTGGAAAGAATTTCATATCATATGCTACCACTTTCATCTGGATAGTAAATCGACCATTTTAAAACTAACAAGAATAGCAGAATACTCTGTAAATCATATTCTCCAAAATTATTCATATGATGCATTCTTAATACTCATAAAAAATCCCAACTTCCTAACTTTAAAAACACCAAAGTTATGGCATTTCCAATCGTTCAGTTATATGGCAGCTATAGGATATAGTCGGCCGATCCTTATGAAATTTGATAGGTCGGATTGATTGGCCAAAAATAAAACCCATAGAAAATCCCAACTTCCTAACTTAACAAACACCAAAGTTATGACATTTCCGATCAATCAGTTATATGGCAGCTATAGGATATAGTCGGCCGATCCTTAAGAAATTTGGTGGGTCGGATTGATTGCCCAAATTTAAAACCCATAGGAAATCCCAGCTTTCTAACTTTACAAACACCAAAGTTATGGCATTTCCGATCAATCAGTTATATGGCAGCTATAAGATATAGTCGGCCGATCCGTATGAAATTTGGTAGGTCGGATTGATTGGCCAAATATAAAACCCATAGGAAATTCCAGCTCCCTAACTTTACAAACACCAAAGTTATGGCTTTACCGATCAATCAGTTATATGGCAGCTATAGGTTATAGTCGGCCGATTCCGGCCGTTCCGACATATATACTGCGTGCAAAGGAAAGAAGGGTGTGTGCAAAGTTTCAATTCGATAACTTTAAAACTGAGAGACTAGTTTGCGTAGAAACAGACAGACGGACAGACAGACGGACAGACAGACGGACAGACGGACAGACTAACAGGCAGACATGGCTATATCAACTCAGGAGGTGATCCTGATCAAGAATATATATACTTTATAGGGTCGGAGATGTCTCCTTCACTTCGTTGCACACTTTTGACCAAAATTATAATACCCTCTGCAAGGGTATAAAAATATGAGATGCTCCCTGGTACATGAGGAGACATTGAACGGGTTCCCAAGGTAGGCGATGCCCTTCAAACGAAAGCAGCCAGCTTTGTTCGACGCCTAACAAGTCACCCGAATGGGCTTGTCAGGCATCTCAGGATACAGCCCAGAAAGAGAAGACTTAAAAGGTTCTACCCAACGAATCTCCATTCCAGGATTATATAAAAACAAAAATAAATATTTAATTTAAAACAACACTTTTATGTAACTATAATAAGATATAATGTAAATCGTAAGGACTAAATTTTGTTTCCCCCAATATATAATTAGATTAAGCTGTCCCATAGGTAGCAGAAAACTAGTTTAAGACATATAACTCATTTAACAAATAAAAAAAAAAAGATGCAAATTGGTGAAAACATAGTATAAATGTTGTACTTTAATATCCTTAAAAAATAGTTAATCTGACATTAACCGTATAGTGTGAAACATTTTTAGCCTTATAATAAATTGTTTTGGAAAAAATGGTCCAAATATGTTTCATAAATTTCCATAGATGGTTTTTAAAATGAATTTGTAATAAAATATCATGATAATTTGCGTCGCATATTTTTAACTTAGCTAAACAATTAAAGACACAAATATGCTTTGCCGTATATCTTTCATATTTTTTTTTACCGAAATTATTTGTTTTTATTTTTGAAAAAATTTACAAAATATGTCCCACAAATCGAAATAGATGGTTTTTTTTTTAAATTTATTTACAATAAAATATCATAATAATATGCGTTCCATATTTTGTCTGTGTTTTTTTATGTCTATGAATTCTACTGCTCAGTTAAATATAATATAATAAAAAAAGGATTTAAAAAATATTATGAAATTTATACTTGCGCTGCGCATAATTCTATCTAAGCGTCTTAGCCTATACTACGGGGTAAGTAGCTTGGCTGATAGCAAGTTTTTTTTCAAAATCGAAACACGCAATTATTTGTATCAAAGTGACCGTGGTTTTAGGGAATTATTACTGTTTTGTGTCAACTAGGATATTTTAAATGCTTGGTATACTTTGGCACTCATTTATAATAAAATATTTCCTAAAAAAATTTGTATAGGAGTGGTATCGCTATGAACCACACTTGTTAAATTCCCAATCAGAGATTTTTGTTTGGCTGTATATCCACATCTGGTTGTGCAAAGTAATCGCGGCAGTGTCAAATCCTTTATATAAAATATTTCAGCGTATTCAATAAATTATATTCTTTAACATTTTATAAACAAACAAACAATTAAAAAGGCGAGATTTTTATTATTATTTTTTTTTTATTTTTACCAATATATTTGATTTTATTAAATATAAACTTATATATTGTGCACTTATGCCAAAAATGTTTCTTAACATATTTTATTATATCTGGTACTTCTTGACATTTTTTTACAATTGAGTGAATTTATAGTTATATTTTCCATTTTCAGCTTTGAGAGCCTCACAAATTGGAATAATCTTATTTTGCACACTTTTTAAAATTTAAAATGTTAAATGGAATGCTGTCTTCCCATACCAATCCAAATTGTATATTAATGGCTCATTCTTATTACTTAAATTTTTATTTCCATCTTTCTTAAATGTGTTTTTAAGTCGATAGTCTACTATTTTCCAAAGAGTTTTTGCTTATCTATATAAGTCCACTGAAATTTAAAAATCCAGTTAAATAACTCTATTCAAATTTGTGTTCTCCTAATTATAGAATCAGTAAACTGATCCAATCGGTTGCAACTGGAGAAAAGTTATATTATCACCCGAAAAGTAATACCATATGTACAGCTGTGTTCACCGAAATTGCAGTAAGCAATTTTATAAAAAATAAAAGTATATATTATGCTGTTCATTGAAATAGCAGTCAAAGTAAACAACGAAAAATGTAATAAATTTCAAAATATCTTATAAAT